>NC_050518.1:14973978-15007594 GCF_002922805.2 Oryzias melastigma | reverse complement strand
GTGTAAAAACCTACTCAATATATTCGCTTGATCTTTCTTAGGATCCGGCACTGAGTCGGACAGCGATGATTCTGTCCCAGAGCTGGAAGAACAAGACTCAGCCCAGACACAACAAGCCCAGGTACAATTTCCCTTAACTTCTGAAAACCGATCACTAAGGTTTGTGTTGACTGAGGGATTTAGACTGCGACTCTTCAGGGATGATTTATACAGTGACTTTCGTTCTTCTGAGTCAACTGAAGCCAGCCTTTCTGTTCTGAGAAGAGATCTTCCTTGCATCCAAGCTTTACATCTTCCAAGTCAGTTTATGAAAGTTAAAACCATGACTTTTCTTCCTTAAAGCTTGCAGCAGCAGCTGAAATTGACGAGGAACCAGTCAGCAAAGCCAAACAAAGCCGCAGTGAAAAGAAAGCACGAAAGGTAACCATGACTCGAGTTGCATTGACTAAAAGTGGCTTTTGTCGTTCTGTTTCTAACTTGTCTGTTCTCTTTGAAGGCAATGTCAAAGCTTGGTCTCAGACAAGTAACGGGAGTCACCAGGGTCACTATTCGCAAGTCCAAAAACATCCTGTTTGTCATCACCAAACCAGACGTCTACAAGAGCCCAGCATCAGACACATACATCGTCTTTGGAGAAGCCAAGGTGATGAGACTTTCCTACTCGTCGTGTCTTTAAAACTCATCAACAGATCTAGGAACTTGTGGAAATGTTTTTTTTTCTCCAAGTAACAAATTATCCACTGTTCTTTGTGTTTGTGCTGCAGATAGAAGACCTCTCTCAGCAAGCCCAGCTGGCTGCCGCAGAAAAATTCAAAGTTCAGGGAGAGGCAGTTTCAAACATCCAGGAAAACACACAGACCCCTACAGTACAGGAGGAGAGCGAAGAAGAAGAGGTAACATGTCAGAAAGTCACGTTTATGTGGGTATGTGAACTTAAACTGTAAATTAAAACTTTTTAATGCTATTTTCTTATAGGTTGACGAGACCGGCGTCGAGGTGAAGGACATTGAACTCGTTATGTCGCAAGCCAACGTGTCGCGGGCAAAGGCTGTACGCGCCCTGAAAAATAACAACAATGACATCGTCAATGCTATTATGGTGAGATTTTTAGACTTTATTCACCCTAGATTTCAACTCTTCGGTGATGATTTAATACAGTGACTTTCGTTCTTCTGAGATTACTGAAGCCAACATTTCTGTCCTGAGAAGAGGAAAACTTATGAAACTAAAGTTAATGCATTAATAAAACTTGCTCTTATTTTTAATTTTTCTTTTTTTTTGCAGGAGTTGACAATGTAAGGGGACCTTGTCAATGAAGAGTGGAAGAGTGTTGCTGATTTAATCTCATTTATACAGTTTATATCCAAGATGGAAATAAAGTTGTGGCTTGGTGAAACTAAAATTAAATTGTTGCCTCTTATTTGGGTAAAAATTGAATTCCTTCTTTTGCCTTTCTGTTGAGTTTCTTTAAATGCCATGGTTAGAGATGGGTTGTCTTTGTAGTGTTTTTTCAAACAGAGAGGGCTTGTTCTAGACAAAAAATAACAAATGCAATTTAATGTTTCATCTTACTTGCTGTTTCTATGTGTAATGTTTTGTGAAAACAGACATTCTGCTAAGGTGACTATTAAAACTATAAAACTTACAGTGGGGCAATCATGTATTCGGTCAGCCACCAAATTGTCCAAGTGCTCCCACTCAAAAAGATGAGAAGCCTGTAATTTTTTTTTATCATAGGTATACCTCAACTATGAGAAAAAAAAACTGTCACATTGTCTAATTTTTACAGAATTAATTTGTAAATTATGGTGGAAAATGAGTATTTGTCCACCTACAAACAAGATTTCTGTCTCTCAGACCTCCACTCGTTACCTGTATTAATTGCACCTGTTTGAACTTGTTAACTATATAAAAGACACCTGTCCACAACCTCAAACAGTCACACTACAAACTCTGATATGGTCAAGACCAAAGAACTGTGTAAGAACACCAGAGACAAAATGGTTGACCTGCACCAGACTGGGAAGACTGAATCAGCAGCAGCTTGGTGTGAAGAAATCAACAGTGTGAGCAATTATTAGAAAATGGAAAACATACAAGACCACTGATAATCTCCCTCCATCTGGGGCTTCCTGCAAGATCTCACCAAATTGGGTCAAAATGATCACAAGAACGGTGAGCAAAAATCCCAGAACCATACGGAGGGATCTAGTGAATGACCTGCAGAGAGCTGGGACCAAAGTAACAAAGGCTACCACCAGTAACGCACTACACCACCAGAGACTCAAATCCTGCAGTTCCAGACGTGTCCTCTTGCTAAAGCCAGTTCATGAACAGGCCCGTCTAAAGTTTGCTAGAGAGCATCTGGATGATCCAGAAAAGGATTGGGAGAATGTCCTATGGTCAGATGAAACTAGAATAGAACTTTTGGGTAAGAACTCTACTGTTTGGAGGAGAAAGAATGGCATACCTACTGTAAAGCATTGGGGTGTAAACATCATGCTTTGGGGCTGTTTTTCAGCAAAGGGACCAGGACGACTGATCTGTGTAAAAGAAAGAATGAATGGAGTCATGCATAGTCAGATTTTGAGTGAAAACCTCCTTCCATTAGCACTGAAGAATAAATGTGGCTGGGTCTTTCAGCATAACAACGATCCCAAACACACCCGGGTAATGAAGGAGCGGCTTCATAAGAAGCATTTCAAGGTTCTGGAGTGGCCGAGATCCAGATCCTCCAGATCTCAACCTCATAGAAAATCTTTGGAGGGAGTTGAAAGTCTGTGTTGCTCAGCACCAGCCCCAAAACATCACTGCTCTAGAGGAGATCTGCATGGAGCAATCTTCCAAAATACCAGCAACAGTTTGTGAAAACTTACAGAAAACGTCTGACTGATGTAAAGGGTATATAACACGTTATTGAGATGAACTTCTGTGATTGACCAAATACTTAACTTCTACTGTAATTTACAAATTAATTCTTAAAAAATCAGACTGATTTTTCTGGATTGTTGATTTTCTTTTCTCATAGTTGAGATAAACCTATGATGACATTTACAAGCCTCTCTCATCTTTTTAACCCTTCCGCTCTCTTTGGGGTCTAGATGACTCCAACCAAAGGTGGACAATATTTTATGTCTGCCATGGACATTAGTGAAACTCAAAAATCAAAGATAAAAGTAAATTGGGTAATTATGTAACATTTTCACCTTTAGTAACATTTATTGTAGAAAAAAAATCAATAAAAATGGCACCAAGCAGCAAGGAGGCGCTGTCTCAAGTACCAAGTGCTGAAATCGTCCTGAGGGTGCAGTTAGTCCTCCAGTCGGTAGGAGACGCTGTCTCAAAAAAGCCAGGATCCTGAGAGCGTTGTTGGGTCTCCGGGCCTGCAGGTTCATATTACATTACTGCCCCTGATAGCATTAGCTTTGGCGCCCCCTAAAGGAAGCAGCGGAAAAACAAAGAAGCACCGCTGTTTAGATTTGTTTGGAATGTAAATATTAGGAACCATCTGTGCTACTTTGTGTTATAAGTTAAATTAATAAAATATTATACTAAAGAAAATGTGAAGACACAACCTATTCAAACCGGCTGCTCTCTTGCAGGTCCCTGGAAGCTCAGTGAAAGCTCTAGAAGCATCTAGTGCAGTCCGAGTGCGTCAGTGTTGCTATTCTCGTTCCCGGGTACGTAAAAACTTCCGGAGTTTCAGAGTGCACTACAACGTCGTTGAGGCGTTTGCCTTGGTTGTGTGGGTCCAAGCGCTCCCTGCTTTTCAGCACTGCTATCTTTTTTTACTCCACACTTTTTTACTGCGTGATCCAAAGGCTCCCATCACAAAATGTAAGTAACTAATGCGTTACGAATAAAAAGTACCACAGTGCCGCGCGCCTAGCTGACTACCGTTATCCGTTTAACAACATGCTTTTTTTTTCTTCTTAAAAGGCGGGAATTGAAAGTAAGCTCGTGCTAAGTCTTTGCACGTGGAGATAGTGGCGCACTACAAGATACCAACACAATTATACCCATCATGAGTTAGAGTTAGCATAAACGCGGGTTCTTTTATTATGTTGCGTGACTCTCTGGCACCGCATGGCTTGACTAGCATGATGGTGGCAGCGTTGTGTTAGCGGGGCTAGCAGAGCTCATGGGTACTTCTCCAGATTAGCTTATTTTTTACGAGTTCTTGCCACATTGTAGTGCTGTTCGCAACTAAACCGACACTTTTAAATATTGACTTTTCCATAAAATGGTAAAAGGAGTACAGTCAATTGCTTTAAACTGGGCTTAAAATCATCCATATACCATTTGTTAGGATGTTAGCTAACAGTCCCACCATTCAATGCTGTGGAGGAATTGTGAACCGTTTTAGTTTGTTTGCTAATAGTAATGGCATTGGGAACCACCTTGAAATATAAGAAAGTAGCATTATGTGTGTGTATGAGCACCTACATTGTTAAAATGCACATTAATTGTTTCATTTAGTGTAGTTTTCTGGTGTATTTGGTCAAATTAATAGTGTTTACTGGCTTAAAACGTGTACCCCTCTGAATAATAATAGCAAGTATGACTTATTGTAGTTCTACACTTGCTTGTGTAATGTAAACCTGATGCGGAGGCATGGAGGAGACCATCTGTTGAACCTATTTGCTGCTGAACGCAGACCTGCTGCTGCAGCACCTGTAGTGTAGTGTGTAGCAGTGCAGTTTGAGCCTTCAATGAGCCTCCATGTGCACTCAGCAAGATATGAAGCATGATCTGATGTGATTATTACACTTTAGACTCAATTAAGACAAGATCTTTCCCACTTATTTAGTAGATGTCTGTAGTTTTAATAGCATTCAGGCTTGTTTTTGTGCCTAAACTATTCAAAAGAGCAATAATTCGGTTTTTGGGACAGCCGCATTGTTGGTGGAGATTTAGGCTTAAAGTCCCACTCTGATTGTCTCTTGATCTATTATAAAAGCATTACTGGTGATCTTTTAATCATGATTTTGCTGTTTTTAGCCAAAATGTAAAAAAAAAAAAACTATCATTTTCATTTAAAATTCACCTGTGACTCTCGGGGCGTAGTAAGCCTACTACCACGTCCCATCATCCCTTTGTTTAACGCTTTCCCAGTAGCTTGCAGCCCCTCACGACCCCAACCTAACATTAGCAGTGCAACAAAAAATGGCGACTAATATCGGACTCATCCTGCTATTCAGTTTAGAGCCAGATGCCAGCTTGGATCAGAAAAAGCAAATGTACAGGGATCTAGTTGTCTCGGAATTAAGCAGAGCAGGGAGCTTCCACGTCAGTGTTTTCAAACAGCATTTTATCATCTGATTCATAACGATTTGAACAAAAAAAGAAATACTTAAATGTGTATTTTTAATATGAATTTTCTTTATATGTGTCCTCCATCATGAAAAAAATGTTATAAAAACATGTTAAAAACACAATTTTCATCAGAGATAATTGCTGTTGAAAGTGTTACGAGGAGTTTAACATGAAAACCCACAGAACTAACAAACTCTTTTTGTTTCTTGTGTTTTCTCTCAGGCATCCAGCAACTGCCAAGTGGTACGACAAGAGGGACTCTGTTATTATAGAGTTCTGTATAGCTGACAGCAAAGACGTTAAAGTGAACTTTGATAAAACAAAGTTTGCTTTCAGGTATGATGCACTTACAGTGGATCTTAGTATGAAGCTGTATTTGGTTATAATCTGTGAAAAACTGTTTTGTTGAGCTAATTGTCTCCTGTGTGTGCGTCCATAGCTGTCTTGGAGGAGCTGACAATGAAAAACACGAGAATGAAATAGAACTTTTTGAAGCTATTGATGAGAATGTAAGTTATCATTCAATAATATTTGAGTTTGGCGATTCGTATGAAAGTCTGTGCTGACCGTGGGCTGCTTTGCCGTCTACTTCAATGCAGGAATCCAAACACAAACGCACAGATCGCTCAGTGTTGTGTTATCTACGAAAAGCACAGCCGGGGAAAGCGTGGCCAAGGCTAACTAAAGACAAAACTAAGGTGAGTCCCACTCACAATTAGGGTGAAAGGGTGCTCACGCTCAGTCCTAAGTTAACACATGCTTAACACTAGAAATTATCTTAATGAATCACCAAACAGTTTTTTTTGCTCTTTTTTTTGACAAGCCGCTAAAAAAATACTTGTGTCCTGATAAGATTATATATATATTTGGTTATTTTTAGAGAAATATGTTAAAGATAAATGACTTAGTTATCATAAGTTGGGTAATTATGTAACACATTTGTTTTTTTTTCTTTCAGCTGAGCTGGCTTAGTGTCGATTTCAACAACTGGAAAGATTGGGAGGACGACTCTGAGGAGGAGATGGGCAACTTCGATCAGTTTTCAGACGTAAGCATTTTAAGTAGTAAAAGTCATTTCACTTTGTTTTCATAGGAAACAAAATAATTCTCAGTCAAATAGTTTCCCGTTCCTATAGATGCTATGTTAAGATGATGAAAAAAAACAGAAGACACCATAAAGACTATCAATAACTTCACCAACTGCTTTCTGCTGTATTAAAGTAAAACCTCTGCATGAAAGGCGCTCCATTGGACTGTTGGTTTTTTAGCTCCGTTGTGGCGTCAACATCCCATCTGGAACGCCACCAGAACTCGGTTTGCATAACTTTTCAGTATAAAAGCAGCACTGTGTGAAAGTAAAACGCTCTAGAAACTTCAGGAAAGTCCTGATTTTCTGCACAGAATGATTCCAAGAAGGAAAAGTGGCTTTGTTAGATTAGATTAAACCCTTTAATCTGTGTCCTCCCGGGCTGGAGCTTGTGTAAGCAGCACTAATGCAGTATTTTTAAGTGAAGTAAACTAAATGAGTTTGAATAAAACGCTAATATTGCTTATAATTTTCTCAGAACAGAATCACTTCTACATGTCTGGGTGAGCAAAAACAAAACTGGATATAATATTTTGACTTTTTTTGGAAGGTATAGAAAAGATGTTTTATAAAGTCACACATTTTATTAATTAAACTGATGACTAAGTTGCATAATCTATTATGTAATCACCAAAGGTACTAAAAAGAATGTAAAACAATTTAAATCTAAAACTTGTGCTTAAAAATAATAATAGAATCTGCAATAAAAATAAATTAGGTTTATGCAAAGACGTTTATTTGTATCTTTATTCTGAGTTTATTCCCATCTGTATGTTTTTGTCACTTAAGTAACAGATATTCAGCTCTATCCGCTAATTGGGTTTACTCTTACACAAAAATAGATCAATCTTCTATCAAATGTTTGATGCTCATTAAAGGGTAACCAAACAGGGAAGTTGGAGGTTGACTCCACCTACAGCCGAAATGTGAAAATCCAGTCAGGAGGATGGGGCTTTAGGACAGGACTGTTATCACTACTTCCAAGGAAGTTTTCCACGCCTGTATTTAACACTACAAGATGGCGCTTTGAACGGGCTAGAACAGCGTTTTGGACATGCAGTTTGTACGGGATAAAACGCTGCTCTTTACACCCGTCTTGGGACAACTTCAGA
This sequence comes from Oryzias melastigma, assembly GCF_002922805.2. Taxonomy (NCBI): domain Eukaryota; kingdom Metazoa; phylum Chordata; class Actinopteri; order Beloniformes; family Adrianichthyidae; genus Oryzias; species Oryzias melastigma. Next base: position 15,000,079 of record NC_050518.1, on the reverse strand, counting down.
CTATGACAGTATAGACAATACAGCCATTTTCTGGCATAATTATCTCAGCTCCCAGAGTCAGTGAATGCACCGGGACTGAAGTTACCACCCTCTTCCATTTTGATTGGTCTTTGATCACCTAAATGGGGCCAAAAGTTTTCAAACTGAAATTGTCACATTCAAAAAAATGAAAAAAAAAGAGTTGAAAGTGGGAAAAAAGATTAGAAATTGGGGGGAAAAAAAGGTTTTAGATTGAATTTTTTTGTTTTGAAACCTAAAAAAATTATTTTCTAGCTGAAAATAATAATATATAGTTTTTTTAGAATAGCAAAAAGTTTTTGTCTATTTTTGCCAAACACCGGTATTTTTTTCAAGATGTTTTATGTGGGTTTCAAATAATATTGGCCTTCATTTAGCTCATAGAGCTGCAGATCATGATGTGGGGCTTAAATGATTCGATCAAGCAAGAAATTCAAATGTCAAACCTCATTTCTACCTGTAGGGGGCAGCACACATACGGTTTTTGACCATTCAAGAATTAGACTAGTTCATATTAATTTGCCCAAACAATAATCAGACAGCTCTTTTAAAGCCTCATTCATAGAAGGGAACAGCCAAAATTGTATTTATGTATTTAGTGTTTGATTACCCTTTTAAAGAGAATTAATTTTTCTTTGTTAAAATTTGTTATGTAAATCTATTTTGAATTTTACTTTTTAGACTTTGTCAGTTTATTTTTCCAGTTGCAAATAATTGCAAAAAATGAAATGTTTTTCAGATGATGAACAACATGGGAGGTGAGGATGACCTTCCTGATCTAGACGGTGCAGAAGAGGTAAGAATCTCTGCTGATCTGTAGAGTTCTTCCAGAGTGAAACGACAAACCTCACGTTTTCTCTTTTGTCCTCGTTTTAGGACGACTCTGCAGATAGCGATGATGAGAGTAAGTCTTCAAAAGCTCATCAGTACAGTAAATAACAGATCAGTTTTGTGGTTTAATAAACAAACCTGTTCCTGTTTCAGAAATGCCCGACTTGGAGTAGAAGCCTGAAAGACTGCAAGGATGGAAAATGGAAGAAACGGCGGAGGAGAGAAACCTCGACAAATGTGTATCTTTAAACTAACGGCCGCGATAAACAACTGTACATACGAGTCAGTAGCCATATTTAAACCACAGCCTCAGCTCCAAACTGTTTGAGCCGTCCAACACCTTACAGTTGATTTGCATGGTAATGTACAGAGCAGCTATCTCCACTTCCATTTGCTACGATGCACTATTTGGGTATCTCTGTTTGATGTAAATCATTAGCAGTAAGCACATTTTAATTTTACAAGATCCTGTATTTATCCTTGATTGAACAACATTTAAGATATTTAGTACTTGTTTACAGTGAAATTGGGCCCATTTATTCCAAAAAATATATTTTTTTGTTTTTGTTTTGTTTGTTTTAAATATTTTAGTCAACACGGTTTATACCATGATTTAAATCTGGATTGGCCTCATTCACATTTAAATGCAGACCACTCTTGGCATTAGCTGTTTGAACCTTCCAATTTAAGTGTTTCCCTTTTTACTTGTTTAATGTTTGTAAAGTTGGAACAATCCAAACATATTGCAGAGGTATTTGCATCTTCCAGGTGGTTATTTACTGTAACAGGTGAACATATTTGATATTTTGACATCTATCTCTTCACACCTAACATATGTTTAATAGAAAAGGCAGAGTTGAAATGTTTTGCGGCTGACAGGCTTAGTTTGTTCTTGGCATTGTGTGGTTTGTTGTTATCCTCTGGATTCCCTCTTGTTTGTGCATCTATCCTCCCTCCTAGGGTGAGGAGGTGTTGAAATCAAACATGTAATGACCAAATCATATTTGCACTGTCAATAAAACGTAAGGGGGAAAACAATTTTCAATTACAGTGAAATTTCTTTTTTTTATTGTCTACATCTTTCTAATAAACTGTTGAAGATTTGTTTTATTTCTTTCATTCTTCTTTCCCAACTGATCCTTGGTTTTGTGTTCAAGATATAAAATTTACCTTTATTTTGAAATTGTGAACAAAACACATTCAGGATTGGAGGTAATGTTAGCAAATATAATTTATTTGGATATTTATGCATGTTTTTTCCCAATAAATTGCACTACATTTTAAATTCTGAAATTATTCAAAGCATTAATAGTTTATCCAAATTCAAATGAATGACCAAGTTATTATCACGTCATACTGAAACACATCTGTGCACCACTAGAGGGCGACATGTAACATTAGCTGGCACATCCACATGGAAATCAATATTAAAGCTACATCATTAGACCACACCAATTAACGTCCTTTCGCTAAAAATTATTCGGTTTATGGTCAGTTTTTAGCTCAATTACTGAGCAATTATTTACTAATTTATATGTATTTTGTCTTTAAGACCCCAAAATAACATTTCAGGCTTTCGTCCCGGTTATTAGCATACTTCCTTAGGCCTTTATTTCCTCTGTCATTTACGATAAGGCGTCGAGTACACGCAACTTCAACTTCCTGTTTACAAACCCCAGCATTTCAAAATAAAAGCACTCTTATGTGTGAAACGATGTGCCTACAAGTGTTAATAAAGTCGCCCCAGTTAATGTAAATACAGTTTTTAAAAATGCCATAGCTGTGTAATAACATAGTTATTCTACATTTAAAAAAAACAAAGCAACCATTACGCTTATAATTAGCGTCTTCAAACATTGCTGACAACAAAATGTTAATTTTCAAAAATATATTATTTGTTCTTATTTTACTCTACTTACTACTATAGTTGACGTAATTCGTCGTCGGTTAATGAGTTCACGCGGAGAAATATTTTGTTGTGAAGTTTTGTAAGTTGCCTACCGGATGCGCGCGCGCGACTGTTATCGTTTCTTGACACATTTACGATGTTTCAGTTCACTCTGTTCTGTGATCATGGCTGCACTGGACCACACCAGCCATGTTTGCTAATTTAAAACCCAAAGGTTAGGCTCTGGTTGTTGTTTTATTATTATTATTATTTATTTATCGCTCTGTCATCTTCAGCCACATATCCGCTCAGACGGGACACCGGAGTCGTCTGTGGCCACCGGGATCCAGGGAAGCAAAGGTTTGGCAGCTTTAAATGAGATATCAGCAAAACTTTGGATGGTGTGGGAGGATGATGCTCTGCAGAAATTGTCTGCGCGTAAACAATGTAACTTCATTGGAGTGCTAGCTTACGGTGGCTAGTGAACAAAAGGGAGCACGCCTTCAATTGTTAATTTGTGAGGCGTGGGAAGAAGTTGAGTGTCTTAATCAACAACTAGAGAGACAATTATTTAACTTGTTAAACTGTTTTTTACTGTATAGATACATTTGATTCAAACCCAAACGATAGCAGCTACCATAAGCTAACATCTTAGCCTGCCTACTCCGGATAAATGTAAATGATGCTACTAGTTAGCTTTATAGCTTGCGTCAGTAAGCAGACTTCTATTGTGATGAGAGAGCTAAATAACCTTGGGAGTTAGGCGGAGTTATGAATTATGGTATGTTTTACATACAAATTATGTGAATTGTTTTATGTTATTTAATAATATCTAATAGTAACAGCTCTTAAAGGGGGGAAGAGGCGAGCGAGAGCATTTTTAAAGTGGCATTTTCGTTTGCGGGCGCTGCTAATACCATAGCTAGCGCGGCGCCTGGCATTTCAAAGGCCTCGTTGAATTCGGAAATCAAGTGTGTTGGAGGGCTGGACAGTTTAATCTCGTGGCAAACACTCCATTAGGCCTGGAAGTAGGAATTATTCTGTCCTCTTCCTCCACCACCACCTCCTCTACTCCACTCCTGTTTCCTCGCGCGGCTCCGGGCGCTATTTCGCGGTGCCTTTCCTCGGATGTATATTTTCTCGCGGCGGTTGTTCATTACAGCAGCGCCTCATCACAGCCAGTAATGATGAGCTTCAGTCTAATGTCGTCGGGCCCCGGTCGCTTCGCTGCGACATTTTGACGGAGCGAAATGGTGCTGTCACACGCCGCCAATTCCCAAATCACGGACGTTAGACGCTTCAGAGAGGAAGTGGCACACATCCGAGCCGTCCATCTTTATACCCAAATATATAGAATTGTTTTTTAGTGTCACAATCCGTAATGGGTTTGGGTGCTACTTTTTTTGTATTTGTCAATAAAGTTTTTTTCTCTCTTTCCCAGATGGACTCAAATAATCACTTTAACTATGGCACCCACTCCTCAGCAAACTCAGGACTGAAACTCTCCTCAGGGGATTCTCCTTACACCAACGGGTCCTCTGTGAGCTTTCCTCAGCAGGGGAAGAGTGAGTATTTTATTTTATTTTTTCAAACTTTCACCTGTCCTGAAGGTGTTCAATTCACATCACCTCACCTGTGAAGGATGGAGGTAATTCCTTAAAAAAAGTCTGCAAAACCATATGTACAAACAGACATTATAAGGTCAAAATCAACAGGAAAAAAAGATTTGAGAGCAATATTTATTAAGATTTACTTTCAAATATTTCAGATGGCAATAAAACGGCAGTAAAATGTTAAAGTCTCACTCTGATCATCTTTTTAGCTATTTAAAAATGACTCCTAGTGGTCTTTTAATTATGATTATGCTGTTTTTAGCCAAACCCCCCACAAAAACAGTTGTTTTCTAGGACATAATTTCTGCAGAGTGGCAGGAGTTCATTAGAAACTCACCTCAAATTCAGTTGTGAGTGGGACTCTTGGAGGTCAGCACGCCCCCACTTCAATTTTAAGCTTAATCCTCTCTATATATGTCATTTGTCATCAAATAAATGCCACAAGAACATGTTATAAACACTAAAAACATAATTTTCCCTTTATGAATATTTTTTAAAGGTTACTTTGAAAAGATTTCATATGAGTATAAAACTAAAGTAAAATGTTAGTCTCACCCTGATCATCTTTAGTTCCATTTTAAAAACGTTTCTAGTGGTCTTTTAATTTGTTTTTAGCCCCCAAAAGAAAAAAAATACTGTTGTTTTCTAGGACATAGTTTCTGCAGAGTGGGAGCAGTTCATTAGAAATTCGTTTGAGTTGTGGGCGAGACTATTGGTGTGGAGTAAGCCCGCCCCCACTTCCCGTTATTTATCTGTTTATACACTTTCCAACTAGCTTACAGCCTCTTACAAACAATATTTGAGCTATTCAGCTTTGGATCTTGTCGTCTACAAGCTCTGCAAGCTACAAGCTGATTTAAACAGCGCTTTTTCATCTGCTCCTGATACACACTCATTCGAATAAATACTCAGAAATGCAATTTTAAGCATCATTTTCTCTATATTTGTTATATATTATTAGATAAATGCCACAAAAACATGTTAAAACCACCAAACACAATTTTTGTCAGAGTGGGTTTTTAGGTTGCTCACAGGAAACGACTAGAAAGATGGTTAAAATGACCACATGTGAAGATGAAACCAATTCCAAAGAGACCACATCAAAGCAATGAAGAACATACCTGCAGAACAAAAAAAAAAAAAGATTTTTGTGTTCATATATTGTTCAGAAAGATGGACCCTATTATGTTTTGTTTTCTATCTATACATTAGTCAAATATGTTGTTTAAATCTGCTGTTTTTGTGTCCAACAGATTTAAATGGCGACATGAATGTCAATGGCGTATCTACTGTCGGGTCCAGCGGGCCCGCTTCCCACCAACCGTCTGCCCCTTACCTGCACCTGCGCAACCACCATCAGAACAGCATGGGCTACGACTACCTGTGGGGCGCGCACCCCCAGTACGGTCAGGGCGTGGGCTCCTCTGAGATGCACCAGAAGCCGGTCACGTCCGGAATAGCCCCGCCGCCGCCGCCTCAGTCACACCACCACTTCCAGGCTCACGGACAGTACCAGTTGAACGGAAGTATCGAAGGCTCCCACCAGCCCTCCGTTGCAGGCGCAGCAAACATCCCAATCGCAGGAAATCAATACTGGAGCAGGAGTAACCCCGCGCCACAGCAAATGGGTTACAACTCCCAAGGCATGTATGGAAGCTACCAGAATCAGGCTCATCCTGGGATTTCTTTATCACAGCCTCACCAGCAGCAGCAGCAGCCATCACAGCAGCACCTGCATTCCCACCGTCAGCCTCCCCATCACCACCAGCAACCACCGCACTATGGGATGATGCCTAACGGGATGCCCTACTACCAACAACACTCGTCGCCGCAGCAGCAGCAGCAGCAGCTTCCTCAGCCGGCTCCCCAGACCTTCACTCCTCCACGTGGCAGCCCGCAGCACCACAGCTTAGGCAGGGGGCGCTCTGGCAGTCCTCTCCCTGTAGGAGTGTCAACTACATCCATTATGTCACCATCAGCTGTGCAGGACAGCGGGTCGCCCAGGAGCCACAACCGAGATCGAAGCCCCCTCGCCAGCAACATGGGGATGTCCTCTCCAGTGCACGGTAATGTTTGTATCATGATTTAGAGCAGCAAAAGAGCCATTTGGGCCTGTTTGGTACTGATCAAAACCTAATAGGAGCTACAAAACCTTTTTTTTTTACACTTCTAGGAAATTTGATACTTCTTTGGATTACATTGTTGTTTTTTATAATAGATATGAATTATATTTATTTTTGAGCGCAAATAAATACATAAATATTAAGATAAATGGGAATTTTCTTAGTTGTTTTTTTTACTTTTGATAAAAGCTCATATGACTTTCTTTCAAAATAAAAGACTTCCTGTCCCAAACAGGAACATTCAAGTGAAGCAAAAGTATTTGTAAACAAGGTGCGACGAATATGACATTTTTCTCTTGTTATATTTTAGATTTAGTTTGGTGAGCCGTCATCCTATTTTACTACTTACTACAGCTGTTAACTGGAGGTTTGTTTTATTGCCATACTTTAGTCCTGGGACAGTGCTGTGATATGACCAGCAGGTGGCACTCTTTAACTGTTTTATTTGAAAAATCAGCTGGAATTTTTTAAAAATTATTTTAGAATTTAAATTAAATTATGTTAAAAATGAATAAATGTGTTTTTTTCTGAGGTATTTATGGTTCTGTTTCCTGTCTTAGGGCATGCAGGGGAAGTGGTTAAGGAAGTGGATGTAGGCTACAATGGCAGTAAAGGGGCTCCCGGTTATCAGGCTGAACCTTCTACCGCTCACGTGGCTCCTCAGAGCGACTACAGACACCTTCCAGACCAGCCAGCCAGTCAGCATCCAGAAATGGCCTCCCCAGTCAGAGATCCGGTCAGTAACCCGCGTCCTCACAGCGTGTCGTCTCCGCTCTCCGCGTCAAAAGCCGGAGCGTCCACATCTCTAACCAAGGTCTCCACGCCGGCGCGAGTCTCTGCAGCCCCTTCCTTCTCCGGACCCATTCTATCCGGGCCCCCGACTCTCTCCTCCAGCTATGAAGAATCTGCGGCTCCTCAAATGTCGGCCACTCCCAATTCCTTCTTTTGTTCATCTTCAAGAAACTCTTCCAGACTTTCCTCTCCACCTCCCGTAATTCAAGGCCTCAGGTCTCCCAGCTCTGATGCGTCTGAGGTGTCAGAGTCCAAGCCCCCCTTCAAAAGGTCGTCCTCGCCCTCGCACCGACCACAAAAAGTTCCTCTAGCTTCACCTGAAAACTTTTCAGAATCTGCCGCTGGTCCTTCTAGTCCGCCGTCATCTTCGCCCGATCCGTTAGTTCGTCAGTGGAAGTTGGAATCTGCTCTGAAGACTGCTTCACCCTACAGCCCTCCTCATTCTGCACCCGTTTTGTGTCCGGAGAAGCTGCTGACCCGTGGACCCAAGACTTTCTCAGAAGGTTTTGAAAGCCGACCCGAGAATCCTCCTTCCCCGCAGGCCACGCCTCCTACTTTATCTCCACCCCAATCCACGAATCCCTTATCTGCAAGTGTTGCTCCAAGCCTGGAGCCAACATCACCTGGACCCTCTATTTCAATATCCGCGGTGGTGTCACCGATCCCTATAGCTGGCAGTAAACCTAGTGACCCACCAACCGCATCGCAGTCTCAGATCAACACTCCTGCAGCCGTTTCCCCTCCATCCGAGAGGCTCAACTTCACTTCCCTAATCGCAAAAGAGAGAACCGCGGGCCAACGTCTGTTCACCCTACCTCCTTCAACCACTCAAGCCTCCAGGACTGCAGCCGTGTCCTCTCCTCCTTCCTCTGTGTCCGAACCTCCCGCTGCGACTGTTCTGACTGAAGACATGCAGAGATCCGGCTCCAGGGATCCAGCTGCTGCTCACGTCCTTCCCAAATCCTCTTCCAGTGAGTCAGACCGTCAAGGATTCGGCGAGGAAAGCGAAATAAACGGAAAGCCGGAGGAGCACCTTCCAAAGCCGGGCTCGGACGCTGCGAGGACATTGCTGGGTGAAATGTCCGGAGCTGGAACGTCGGGAATCGCACAGAAGAAGCTCAGTGAAACTCCAGGAGGGTTGATGATCGATCAGCAAACAATCTTGAAGGAGGGTGACTCTAAGATTGAACCAACTCCACTCAGAAAGTCTCCTCCACTCAACAGCACAGACGACCAAACTTTCAAGAACCGTTCCCCCGATTCCTCCCAGTACGATGGCAACTCAACAACCGCTTCAAACGTGAACGTCAGCTCCCTCATGGATCAGACCTCTGTGCTAGTGGAAGACAGTTCTGCTTCAGAGGACTCCTTTGACCACAGCTTTTCCCAGAGAAAGGACGGCTCTCACTTCCACAGCACCTTTTACGACGACGAGGGGGATAAGTCTGCTCCATTCGACAGCTCCCGAGACGGGCTCTCTGTGGAAACCTCTCGAGACGAAACCATGGAGTCCACCAGGAGGGACGAAACCTCAGACGCAGAGGAGACGGGGAGCAATCTTATCGGTCAGTCTGCGCTGGAATCTTCTGCAGCCTCCTGTCATTATGAAGAACCTGCCGTTGGGTCGTGGGATGCGTCCAGAACGGAGCCATCCGTGTCATCTCGAGGTACATGCATGAAACACATAAATATTAACAATTTTAGGCATGCCGCTTTATCTTCATGGTTCCTATGTTATCGTTTTTCAGCATTTTCAGAATATACACGATTTTATGAGTTAAATCTCTCTTTCTTCCAGTTCCTGGAGTTGCATGGGAGTTTACAGAGCATCAAACTCCAGACTCGGTCGGACACATGGACATCCTGACACCCCCCGGTTTGAATATGAGAGCGGAGAGCTTCATGGCCCACAGTACTCCAGCAGAGAGCGCTGCTGTGCAGCCAGTTCCTGAGCTCACTGCAGAAGGCCCCCCGAAAACCCAGAGAAAACCACGCAAACCTCGAACCCCAAAAGCATCATGGGTCACAGACGGAGGTATTTAACCTGTTGACTTAAATACGTCTTACTTCCATCAATTTATGAGATTTATCTACTTTTTTTTTTTTTTTTTTTAATAAGAAGCGCAGAGGAAGCCACGCGTTCGAACCCCAAAAGCGGAAAAGCCGAAGGCTGACGAAGATGCTAAAGAAGACGGACCCAAAGGAAGGAAGAGGAAGAGGTCCTTAAAGGTCAATCAGACAGCCGACGTCCCCGGGGGGGCTGGGCCCCTCGCGCAGGAGGTTGATCCGATAATGGCCGCAATTGACGCCGTCCTGGCTAACGCGTCGTCCATCAGCGCAGCCCTCGAGAAAGCCAAGAAGATCAAAAGAGCGAAAAAACAAGATCAGGATGGAAGCACGGCGGCAAACAAGCAGGATGCTAAAACCTCTGCAGACGACGGCGAGGAAAACGATGACGATAGCTCCACGGCAGGTAAGTGAGGAGTTCACACAATCAGAACCTTGTTGATAGAAATCACCTGTTTACTTAGTTTGTTTGTCAACAGGAGAATCAAACAAAAGAAGGGTTGCAACTGAGGAGCAGGTCCGCTTTCCTCTAGCTCACGGGTAACTTTCTTCGTTTCCTCAAACTGTTACAAATCTAAATGTTTTTTAGAAAAAAAGAAGGAAAATTGAAAATCCAGGTCTTATCTTTGAAATGTGCTGTTCCTGTTTGGGTTTTTAGCACTAAGACTAAAGCTTGTCGTTATTCCCATCCCTCTGTGCAGCTGGAGGAGGGAAATCCGAGTGAAGAAACTGGAGAACCGCATGAAGGGGGAGACGTGGTATTACACTCCATGCGGCAGGAGGATGAAGCAGTTTCCTGAAATCATAAAGGTGCTTCGTTTTTCCCACTTCTTTATTGTAAATTCCTGCCCGATTGTGATCTTGATCTCCCTGATTTGAATCCTTCAGTACCTGAAGAGACACGGCGACAGCGTGGTCACCAGGGAACACTTCAGCTTCAGCCCACGGATGCCCGTTGGAGACTTTTATGAAGAGAGAGACAGTTCAGAGGTGTGTAACCGTGACTCTGTTCCATCAAACCTGCAGAACATTGAAAGTATTACTGTCATGCGATTAATTGTTTGTGCTATTAATTAAGTGCAGGTTAATCACAACTTTTGAACCTTATAATTTCTGTTAAAAACTTCATTTTGAGGTATTTTATTTAAGTTTGTGACATTGTGGCGCAGCAAAAATTTAAACTAAAACTAAAAAGGTGGCTTTTTTATCTATTTTTTTATTATTAAAGACTTCTGACCTTTACTTTGACATCACAGAGGGGTAACTTTTTTCAGTCTTGAACCGGTAAAAAAAGAAGAAATAAACATTTGGTCCAGAGTGCTTTAATTTATAACATCTTTAGGAACACTTTACTGAGCAATCCAGAAAATATTGAACACGAACTTCTTATTAAAACCATAATTCACACGTCTTTATACCCTATAACACAGTTTATCACAATACAAAACAGTAGAAAAGACATGAGAATTATTATATAGTTTTCTCCAACCTATTTGGGTTAATTTGATATTTTTAAAAACTGAGATGAAGCAGAAAAGAAATGAAATGAAACAGCAAAGGATTTGAAATATTCAGCCTCTTTTTTTGCTTCATCATCTGGACAAAAATGAGCAGTAAGATGTGGACTTTCCCTCTAAAATGATGTTTTTTCTAATGATGATCACAGCTAGAGCGGACCGCGGTTTGTTCACATTTAGTTGTTACCATGACGATGCGAGGCGCCGCTTATTTAACAGTCTGCTTCTGTAAAAAAAATGTTTAAACTTAAAAATATAACAGAGCTGAAGTTCTAATAATATATTTTATTTTTATATTATCTTAAATAATCAGGATAAAATGATCCTCTAGGTGTGCATAACACAGAAGTAACCATCAAACGCAAAAATAAGATTAACACGATAAAAAAAATGTCTGTAATTAATCCCAATTAACGCGATAATTTGACATCCCCAAACTAAATACCCATTATATACATTATATTGTGGGCTTTTATTTATGATGTTGCTGTTTTTAGACACTTAAAAAAAAATGTTGTTTTTCTAGGTCATAGTTTCTGTAAAGCGGCAGTAGTTTACTACAAATACACCTCGGAGTTGTGGGCAGGACTGTTGGTGGGGAGTGAGTCCTCCCCCCTTCCCATCACCCATAACTGAGCTATTTGTTTACACTCTTTCCTGCTAGTTTACACCCCAACCTTTTTAATGTAGCAAAGAAGTTCTTTCTCTAACAACATTTTTGATTCACAATGATTTGAATAAAGAAATACTTAGAAATGTAATTTTGAGCTTAATTATCTTTATGTGCGTCATCACAAAAATGCCATAAGAACATGTTAAAAACGGTTAACGTCAGAGTGGATCTTTGAGTATTTAGTAACCAAACTAACAGAAATGTTTGATTATCGTGCCCATAATGCATTGCAGGGTGTAAAGTGGGTCCTTTTGGCTAACGAGGAAGTTCCCTCCATGATCATGGCCATCACCGGTCGACGAGGCCGACCGCCGAACCCCGACAAGGAGAAGCCTCGCAGGGTTAGCGGCGCGAGGGGGGGGCAGGCTCGCCGGCCCGGTAGACCCCCCAAATTAAAGATGGTCGATCTTCTGAGTAAAGTCGATGCCAAACTGCTGAAGAGACTTGAAGCAAAGGGTGAGTATAATACAGGCTGAACATTTGATTATTTTATAATGTTTGTTTTAAAGTTTCAGGAAGCTTTTCATTAACTTTAGCTTAACTTTTATAGAGGCTCTAACAGAGGAGGAAAAGGAGAAAATTGCAAAAATCAAAAAGAAAATGAAGAGAAAGGTGAGTTTGTGATAGTTTTGGCCGATTCATGTTGACATATCTCATTCTGCTGCTCTTCCTTTCCAGGCACGCATGAAGAGACGGCAGGATGCAAAGATCAAGAAGATGAAGGAGGAAAAAAAGAAAGTGAAGGTGCAGGAGCTTACTGCTAAATACAGTGGCTGTCTCCGTCCTCTGCATCACCTCCTCTTAAAGTTTTCTTTCTGTGATTTCCAGCTGGAGGAAGAGGCCAAACTGCTGGAGGGAAAGGCTGAGTCGACAGACCTGTCAGCCCCAGAGGTCACGCTTTCAGAGTCTGCCGCAGAGCCTAAGAAGTCTGGCCGCAGGAGATCCGTCAAAGTTGACGCCCCTGCGCCTGTGGCTGTGCAGGCATCCAGCGAAGCCCCGCCCCCAGGTAACCGAGCGCAGAGTGCTCGGAGTAAAGCCAAGGCCCTGGCTAAAGCTCAGGCGGAGGCGGAAGCGGCGGCTCAGGCCGCTCTGGCCGCTAAGAGAGCAGCAGAACGGCGAGCGCAGGCCCAGAGACGCCTGGAGGAGAGGAAGAGGCAGCAGCTGATTGCAGATGAGCTGAAGAAGCCCGCCGAGGACATGTGCCTCACCGACCACAAAGTGAGCTTTAACGTTAACCAGCATGCTGTCAACATGCAGAAATATCTCATTTATAATCATTCCTTTAAATGTTTCCACCAGCTTCTGCCCGAGTTGTCCCGGATTCCCGGTTTGGTCCTTTCTGGGACGGCTTTCGCACACTGCCTGTCTGTCGTTGAGTTTCTTCACGCCTACGGAAAGCTGATCGGCATCGACGTGCCCAAAGACATCCCGAGCCTCGCTACCCTGCAGGAAGGCCTGCTGGGCCTGGGTGACAGCCAGGGACAGGTCCAGGATCTGTTGATAAAGCTGGTGGATTCAGCCCTGCATGATCCCGGTCTGCCGTCTTACTATCAGGTGGGTAGACCTCTAGAAGACCAACTGTTTAACACCTGGACTTCTCTGTTAATTTTGACTTTGAAAGAGTTGGAGAATGTCCTGTAAATGTGTGCTTTTGCCCCTTTTTCCATTGACTTTTTAATATCTACCATTAATTCACAATATACTCCATGCCATAATAGTATTATAACAACTTAAAATGTAAAAAAACTCTATCAAAATGTGATTTTTAGAGTTTTTAGTTAGAAAAACAAAAGGTTTTGCATGTTTAAAGTTGATATTTTTCCACTATTTGCAACATTTTTGTATCTTTGTTTCTAAATGTGCCAAAACGGTGCATACATTGTAAAATATGTCCAGGCGCTCAGTCCGCTAGCGATTCATATCAATCTTGACAGGAAGTTGCACACTAGAAAGTCCGGCCAATTTTCAAAATATAACTAATTTTTTACAAAAAAATACCATTATTGTGATCTAAAAAATCCTACATTCATTTTATGTTATTATTATTTTTTTTTTTAAATATCTCTTTAATAAGTCAATTTTTTCATGATGGTACTCATACCATGTCTATTTTTAGATAATGATACCTTAATACCGCACAACCCTAGTCTGGGGTTGAAAATCAGTGGGTGGGGGTCTCCATTATCAGGTTCTGCATCTGTGTTCCACTTTTGTTGATGTGGTGAACAGATTTGGTCTCTGACCACATCACCAGAGCCTCCAGCATCCTCACATTTTCAGCTTCTCAAAGGACACTGGAAGAAAAATAATTTCTTGTGATTTCACAGCATAGCTATTCTTTAACAGACTTAAATATGCTTATACTTTAAGATTACTTATAACTTATGAGTCAAAACTTGAATTTGAATGACATTTTTCTCAAGCATTAAGTGTTTCAGAATAAAAAAATTGCTAGCAAGTGCTTGATTCATAAAAAAATAACAAATACTGCTCCTTAAAAATGACCAGAAGTGACTCCTTTGTTGCTCCTTCAGTCTCATCATCTTTTCTGAATCTCTATAGACATTTTATTTCCCAGGATGGTCATCTTTCTGACATTTTTGACTCACATTGACAATAATGTCTCAGCTTTCAGAAACTGCTGACATTTTTCAAAAAGAGGAAACTGTTGAGAAGTTACGGAAATTCAAAGATAATTTGTGCAAACGTGTCACTGTCGACACGCTTGATTCTTAAGGGTTAACCCTTTCTAAATTCAAATTCCCAGTCCGTAAAGATTCTCGGAGACAAACTGGTGGAGCTGGAGCTGACTCGCAGCACCGTGTCGGAAGCCCTCCGTATATTTTTAGAGTCTCACGGTTACGAGACGGAGGTTTGCAACTCGTTGAGGACCAAGCCCTTCCACGCCCTTCCTCCCGACACCAAGGCGTCCATCCTGGGCTTCCTGGTGGAGGAGCTCAACGGCAGCAACATTGTGACCAGGTTAGGCAGAGTTGGATGATGTTGAGAGTTTGCCCTCGTCTTTTGCCTCATGTACGCATGTGCTTGTGTTTTAGTGACATCGACAACACATTGGAAAACATGACGACCTACAGGAAGAACAAATGGATCATTGAGGCGAAGCTGCGCAAGTACGCGGTCTGATTTTACTCTTCAAAACCTCTTTTTAGGATTTTCTCTAAATGTTCTCCTCTGCTAGGCTAAAATCTGTGCTGGCAAAGCGCACGGGACGCTCCGAGGAGGAGATCTGCTTTGAGGAGAGGAGGCGCAGCGCAAGAGTGGCTGAAGAAGAGAACCTGAGTCTGGAAGAGGGACTCATTCTGGAGAGAGGAAACAGGCGCGCCCGAAAAGAAGAACCCAAACCCGTCGATGTATGTATCCGCTCTAGCTTTGGAATCACAAGCTAATCCTTCAGTGTTGATTATATTCGTTTGTTTCCCTACTGTAGAGCGAGAGCCCCGCCGTTGCCAGCATTCCCGAGCTTGAACGACAAATAGATAAGCTCACCAAGGTGGGAATAACGATCACTTTTTTCACCTATTTGTAGCTGATTTTTCTGGCTGATAGCAGGAGAATCACTATAGTAGTGTATAGTGATTCTCTTGCTCCTTTCCGTACGTAAAAACTCAATCACACTGTCAGCGATTTGAGCAATCTTGGTTAAAAACTTTAGGCTTGTTCAGGACATTACCACCTATATGTTTGGTATTCATAAACTTTATAGTTTTTGAAATATTAAACAAAATAAATGAATGAGAGAGACTTCAAATTTCAAAATTTTAAGTAGATTATCAACAAGCCTTTCAATGTATTCATGGGCTATGTTTTAATCTTTTATAGTAATTTTCAAAAAAAAATTGTTTAGCTATTTGAGTCTAGCTAAAAAAATGTGTATATTATAGCAGCATTTTGGCTAATTTCTTATCTACTGAGGTTTTTAGGCTAATTCCGAGTTTAGCTTTTATTTTAGCAACAGGCTAACGTTTTTGACTAATTTAGTTTGCTGAAGAATTTTAGGCTATTTTGGAGTTTAGCTAATATTTAAGCAATGTGCTAGCCCTTAGGCTAATTTGGCATCTACTGAGGTTTTTCTATGCTAATTTGGAGTTTATCTAATATTTTAGCAACATGCTAATGTTTTTGGCTAATTTCTTATCTACTGAGGTTTGTCTATACTAATTTAGAGTTTATCTAATATTTTAGCAACAGGCTAACATTTTTAACTAATTTAGTTTACTGAGTAATTTAAGGCTAATTAGAAGCTTAGCTAGTACTTAAGCAACAAACTAGCTTTTTGGGTTAATTTGGAGGTAAACTCGTATTCAATCAACGCTAAATATTTTTCAAAATTGGCATGTATTAGGGATTTTCCAGAAATTTAGGTCAACTTCATTGCTCTGTCATAGTTCTTGAACAAAATTTCCAGTCTTTTAGCAAATGTAACATTTTGCAAATAGCTTTCCTTCAGAAATTAAAGTGAATTTCGTCACCATTTTCAACAAAAACTTCAGCACTTTCAGTGACTACTTTCACCAAAAAGCCTTTACACTTGCATTATCACAACTAATGCAACTTTTCTAGTTTTTATTGATTTTCTTTTTTCTTAAACGTCGACAGCGTCAAGCGTTTTTCCGTAAAAAGCTGCTACAGACTTCTCATTCCATGCGAGTCATAATGCTGGGTCAGGACCGGTACCGCCGCAGATACTTGGCCCTACCTCACCTGGGAGCGGTTCTGGTGGAGGGCCCTGAAGAGCTGCTCAGTGAGTTTAGCTTTCAAACTTTAGATGCTTCCGTGTGCTCGTTTCTTGATGTTTTTATGCTCCTACTTCACAGCTTCCGAGGACGTTCTAGTCGCTGAAGTGCCTGTCGCTTTCCTGAAAAAGGAGCTAAAAGTGGAGGAGACTCCCATGCCTGCTACTCCACCTCCCACTCTCCCATCTTCTCCGTCCTCGGCTGCCCCCGGCCAGGCGCAGGGCTTCTCCGCAGAGGAGGATTTCCTTCCCGGAACCGCATCCCTCATGAGCACGCAGAGAGGTCGCGGACGCCCGAGAAAAATCAAGCCCGAAGTCGAGCTTCACCTCCGCACCGCAAAGATCCGCCGGCAGCGGCGAAGTAGCATCAGATCGGTGGGAGGAGACAAGCCGGGTTCGCCCAGCGGGACCACGCAAGACCTCACCCAAGCGGCTTTCCAGAGCTGGCTGAGCCAGTCGCAGGAAGCGGCGACCCACGGCTCCTGTTCGGCAGCAGGGGAGGCTCCGGAGGGAAATCGGCCCGAAAGAAGCGTGAAGGAGATGGCAGAGAAACAAGGACAGTGGTTCAACCTGCTGCCCAAACAACCGTGTGATGAGAACTCTTTGACTGAGGCCCAGATACCTGCCTCGCCGCCTAAGCTCCTCCCTCAGGTCCAGGATGTTCTAGCGACCGTTTCTGCTGACCTCATCAAGGTGTGCTCCTGGAAGAAATGCCTTAAAAGCACTGTAATAATTCACCTGTGTAACCCAGAAACTATCTCCTCCCACAGCCGGATCCTCTCATGCCCGTCCAGACTCCTGTTGTCTGTGCGGACCCGGCGCTGCCACAGGAAATCAACCCCACTGATGCTGCTCAAACTGCCCCCACACTGACTCCATCAACGCCTCCTCAGCTCACGCCGATTCCCATCAGCCCGCCAGCACCACCACCACCACCAGCTCCTGTCACTCCCACCCCTCCTGTCAGACCCGCTCGACGGCGGAGACGAGGGAGCAGGGGCAGCAGTCCTGCACGTCGAGGGCCGCGAGGCGCCGCAGCCAAACGCCGCGGCCGCCCGCCAAACTCCGTGTTCCAGGAGCTGGAGCAGCAGTACTTCACCCAGATGGTGGTCAAGCCAATTCCTGCCTGTAAGACGCGACGCTTCTCAGAATTAAAAAAAAAATTGGTTTCTAATGGAATTAAGTTAAATATTATTCTGCTGTAATGTAAAAATGTTTACTGTGTTCCCATAAATGTAGTTTTTATTTATTTTTCCATTTTTCCTAGAAAAGTCGTTTTCTGTATTTAGCTGTACGTGTAACCTTACGTGTGTTTGCAGCTATGGTGCGCGGTTGGTGGTGGGTGAAGGACCCAGAGGAGCTCTACAGCACCTTACAGTCCCTCCACCCTCGGGGAATGAGGGAGCGACTCCTCCACAAGCATCTGGCCAAACACATGGAGAGCTTAACGGAGATGTGCACCAAACCCATTAACGGTAAACCTTAAAAACACAATTTGTGTCGTCTTTTTTACTTCCATGGTCTTATAAATCTTTTTCTTTACCGATGAAGACCCGATATTTGAGTCGAAGGTGGAGGAGAAGGACGCTCTGTTGGAGGCTCTGCAGCAGCCGTGGCAGGTGCAGGACAAAACCATGGAGACGGACGTCATCGCCCTTCAGTGGGTGGAGGACCTGGAGCAGCGGGTGGTGGCAGCTGATCTACAAATGAAGGTGAAACTTCAAAATAAGTAGATTTGTAGGATGAACATGTGATATAAAAAGATGTGGATTCATTTTAACAAAATATTCTAGTTAAAACGATTTTGTGCTGTTCTTTAAGGTACCGCCTCAAAATGCGGTGAATGACCCCGAGACAAACGCAGAGACACTAGTGGCTGAATTTCAGGTAATTGAAAAATATGGATTAGGGGGTCGACCGATTATCAGTGCCGATATTTGCTGATATTGAACTGGTTATGTTGGGTTTGTTGTCCTGTGCGGTCTGATTGGTTATGCAAACCACGCATTTAGTCCTCTGCATGAGACTGTACTCAAAACTATGGCTGCCATTTACAATAATATATTTTAATGCTGTTAATCATATGTTAAAAGTGAATGATGGTCCTCCCCAAACTGAGAAAAAATGGGCAATGAGCAACAAAAAACAAATAATTTATTTTTGTTTTTGTCTTAGTTAGGTAGTTAAAAGATTAACTGGGACTACTGACACATTTTTAATATTATTTTATTAAATTTTGTTTTATTTACTTTATAAAACTTTATTATTTATTTACATTTTTATTTGACTTTATTAGACATTCTGCACTTTTTGTTTCTGTTTCACCTTTATTACTAAGAGAAGTAATCTAATTTATCTGACGTTTACTTTATTTACTATGAAACTTTTAGTTTATTTAACCTAAAAACACAAATAAAACATGCTGCTGATCCTGTTACCACCTGCACTTCTAGGACTTGTATATCTGCAATTTTATTTCCTTGTTTTTTAAATGAAGTTTCAATCTAATTTTGATGCTAATATTTTTACTTCTCCTACAAATGAATATTGGCTCCAAATATCGGTTGTCAGCCTTCTAGATTACTAGTAATTGGTACAAACAAATATATAAATGTATCGGTCGATCTCTAAAATGGATCCACTTCCTGTCTCTCACACACGAGCTTAAAGGTTTGCTAATCTCTTCACATCCTTGTCTCCCTGAAGCCTTTCACCATCCCCGACCCAGACTCGACGCGTGAGGACCTTCAGTACTACGAACACGATGTGGACCCGCGAGACGACTGGATCGTAAGAACCAAGAAGGAGTGGTCCGGCCTCCCTCGCATTGCCACCCACCCGCTGGACCTGGCTGTGCTGCGTCTCGCCAACCTGGAGAGAAACATCGAGAGGCGCTACCTGAAGCAGCCGCTCTGGAACCCGGCGGAGGTGATGCGCCTCGCCCCGCTCACCCCCACGCCTGGAGAGGAGCACCTGATGGACGTCATCAGGTGAGAGCGAATGGGCGTGGCTTGAGTTTCTATGTTTAAATCAGAAGTACAAGCATTCTTTTTTTCCTCTGGCAGCCTTGAAAGTGAGATCACCTCTCGAATGCGCACATGGAGGCAGGCTCTGGACCGCTGCCGCAGCGCTCCGCAGCTCTGCCTGTGTCTGCTTCAGCTGGAGAAGGCCATCGCCTGGGAGAGATCCATCACTAAAGTGGTAAGTTTTACCCTTCAGGGTTTGAAACATTTATCCGATTTCCTTCAGTCCGTTCACCTGTCCCTTTACCTTTGCAGACGTGTCAGGTCTGCAGAAAGGGAGACAACGATGAGTGCCTGCTGCTGTGTGACGGCTGCGATCGCGGCTGCCACATGTACTGCCTGAAGCCTAAAATAACCCAGGTGCCAGAGGGAGACTGGTTCTGTCCAACCTGCACAGCAAAGGTCAGAACCCGCCGCCTCCTGCAGCTGGAGGGAAAGTCCCTGCCTGGTTGGGGTCTGGACTCACTGGTTAGTTTCCTTTTCAGGATCAAGGAGAGCCTCAGCAATCTTCGAAAAAACGCACCAGAGTGAAGAGGAAACGATACGAGGAGGAGAGCTCTGAAGAGGAGACCGCTCGGCGTAGCGGCGGCATGTCCACGCGACACAAGGACCCCCCGCCCGCCGCTTTACCCTCCCGTTACTCCGGGGAAGGAGGCAGCGCCAAACGACGCCGCATGACCACGCGCAACCAACCCGACCTCACCTTCTGCGAGTAAGTCATCGTGTTTAGAAATGGGATTTTCTCCAGGGATCGATGTGTGCCGTCCGGCTGAGTTTGTGGTCACTTTCTCTCCAAGGATCATTCTGATGGAGATGGAGGCTCACGCAGACGCCTGGCCCTTCCTGGAGCCCGTTAACCCTCGCCTGGTGCCAGGTTACCGCCGCATCATCAAGAACCCCATGGACTTCCTCACCATGAGGGAGCGACTGCTACAGGGAATGTAAGAACTCCATCTTTTTATAGTACCTCATAACATTTTCTCTATTTTTAGGAAAAAAACATAGAATAAAAGTTTGTGGAGAACAGAATAACTGAACATGATGCACCGAAAACTGGCTTTTTCATCATAAAGCCTCAAGAGATTTGACGATTGATCCAGTTTTTTAAAGATTGTGCCGTTTACGTCAAACTTTTTAAAATGTTTCAAACTATAAAGCATGGTAATGTATCAGAAGTACTAAAGTATGTGAGAAAACCACATTAACAACTCTTAAGAATTACATTTATAAATTAATTTATATTTTAGAATAAATGTGAACAAAAAGAAATGTCCTCTCCAACTTTATAAAATGCGGGAAAAAACATATATTCATATCAGCTGGATATCTCATTTGGTAGGTTAAGTTTGGGACTGGGAGGCAGGAAATCAGGGTTTAAAGGAAGTCCAATAATCTTCATTCAGTCCTCGAGCAAGACCCTTTACGCTACTATCTAACCCCAGATAACATACAGGGCTGTAAAACCTTAACTGTGGCAGCCCCTGAAGGGATAATACAAAAGTTAAACAACAATTAAATGTGCATTTATAAAATTCTAATAACCTCCAAAACCCAATGATTTAAAGGCTCTATATCATATTATTCTAAGCCTCTCAGAGTAAACTATATTCACATATATGATCATGTGTTACCTTTGGTACACTAAAGAATAAGTTATTTATCTAATTTTATTTGTTTTTATGAACTCTTTTCCCACCCAGAAGTAAAACGACTCAATCTCTAAGACTCCGCCTTTCACTCCTTGTGGGTGCCGCCCATTTTATGACATCATTCTAGAGCCAGCCTGTTTGTTTTTTCCCACAAAAACAAACATTCCAACTTTTGCAAAGGCTAATATGAGTATAAAATGAAAGTTTATGGATGATCTCCGCTAGCTCCACGAAGAAAATGTGTGTGTGGAAGGGGCTGTTCCTCCCTCTGTGACATCACAATGTGAGGACCCGCTCATTTTGAGAGGGGCTGGTGCTTAAAGGGACTCAGAGAATGTTCAGAGATGTATGAATGGATCAAAATACTATTTTGGGTTGTTTATAGGGAGAAATTAACTTTAAAATACACTTAAAAGCTAAAAAAAAGTTTAATTTGCATGAAATAAGCCATTTAAAGAAAATTTGACAGAGGGGCTGGACCAGGAGTATTCACCTCGTAAAAGAAATAAACAATATGGGATTTGTAAAAAAGCATGTCTTAATCTTAATTGAAAATTATTGTAAAACAGAACATTTATTTCAAAATTTCGTTTTTTGTTCTCACTTTAGTCCCATTTTCACGAATGGGTTGTAGTCCCTCAAGGAAATGACGTATTCATGTGATGTTGAAGTAACTGGACAAATGACTTGGAAATCACACATGAATATATAGAAAAAAACACATTTTCAAACACTTTCAAAAGCTTTCTGTGCCTGAACAAAGGTGAATTTATTTGTTGAGCCTCACCTGTGGGGGAGAAACTTGAACTACAAGGAAAATAAAATTATTATGAGTAATCAAAAGCCCAATCTGAATTCCTCCCTCCCCCTTCATTTAGCCCTTCAAACTCTCTAATTGTTAAATGAAGCTGCATAACCCCCTCCCGTGTGTCCTCAGGTACTGCAGCTGTGACGAGTTTGCAGCCGACGCACAGCTAGTCTTCAATAACTGTGAGCTCTTCAACGAGGACACGTCTGAAGTGGGGATGGCCGGACACTCCATGAGGCGTTTCTTTGAGAGCCGCTGGGCGGAGTTCTACTCAAACAAAGACAAATAGGAGGCGGCGGCGGCAGCGGTTTGGCCTGATGGGGGGGCTGGAGACCGCCGTCCCAGTCCCCTCCACACTCTGCATCACTGCTGGAGTTTGTTGCAGCCACGTTGTATTATCTCCTGTATAGGTATATATGTATAGATTTTTGGCTCTTTGTCTGTTATCGTCCCCTATAGAGGCCTAATATTTTTCAAAGGTCTGCAGCTGAAGTGGCTTGTACCCATTTGAGTGAGAACATTTACCCTCACCTCCTCCTCCTCCTCCTCCTCCTCATCTCCCGTCTGTGTTCTCCTGTGGGGTCCCGCTGTGAGCGTCTTTTCGCTCACGATCGCACCGAAGGTCAGACGTTCACTCATGCAGCTTACAGACCAGACCTGCTCAGCACTCCCAGCAACACGGATCAAAGCTCATCAGTCATTTCTAACCAGTTCATCAGAAATGTAACGTGGTCTTACGCATACATGTAATTTTTGGCTCTATATTTTTATTATATATCCTATATATATATATAAATAAATAAATATATATATACAGATTACAATAGCTGGGATTATTTAATAGCAATAGCTTGTAGTGAATGTGTACAGATTACCTCATAGAGATGTTTAGACATTTATGAAAAGGCCAGTCAAACCTTCAAGGATTCTGTTGTTGGACCGTCACCAGTAGATGTTGTAGAACTCCTGCACACGTACACACACCTGCACCGTCACACTCGCCGCCTGCTGCCGTGTGAACGACACTGGTTTCTAAAACTGGAGGATTTTTCGCGTTGTCAGTCTCTAGCTGTGGGTTTTTTTTCTCCACTCTACAACATGTGAAAGTGTTCCGTTAGGTCGTAGCGACGGGTCTGTAGTTTGCTGTAAATACTCCCGTTTGATTGGACGCTCCGACATTCTTTGGACTGAAATGATGAGCTGGCACGTGTGTGACATGGAGGGAGGGTGCTAAGAAAAAAAAAAACTTTTAATCTGATAAACTAAATTGACTGAAATGCTTTTATTTTTAGGATTGGCTTTGCAAACTGAATTTATGGGCTCCACCTTTTTCCACTCTTACATTCCTTTTTTTATTTAATTTTTTTTCTTTTTTCTGTGTGTGTGCGCGTGCTGTACACGGGCCAACGTACGACATCGTGCTCTGAAGGCGACGGGACGATTCCACAGACCGGGTTTTATTTAAACCGGTTCCTTACACTGAACCCGCTCAGTCCACGGATAGGAAATAAACGTTGACGTTCCTTATCTCGCAAAGGGACAGTAGTGTTCTGCATTTTTTTCTTTACCAAGAAAAGAAAAAAAAAACATGAAAACCAAATGTGGTGTTAAGTGAATTTTTAATACTGTACAGTTTTGGTGACTTTAAATTTGTTCCTTTATATTTTTAGGACCAATTCATCATTTTTAAGAAGGAGTGTTCTAAGACTCTGTTGTATTGAGGTGATGTAACACGTGTGCATCTGTAGAATGTACTGTGAGTTGAATAAAAACACATCTTATAGAAGGGATTTGTCATCATTTAGTCTCCGTTTTAAGACGTATTTAGGAGTCATAGCATTTGTCTACTCCTAATCCTTCTTTCCTACTAATTAATATAATATTTAGTAACATCATTTTACAACCTGAAATGATTCAGATAAATGTCCTCTTGACATGTGCCTGAGTAATTGGCTGTTATTCTCCTCAGCTTAGAATAAATCTGCATTTTTAAATAAGTAATTTTCTGAAAATAAATGTGATTTTGGATTCAAAACTCAACATTCTCTAATTTGAACCTAAGGAAAAATTATAAAAAATTTGTAAATTTTACTATAGATTGTGGTTTTTCATGTGTCATCTGGACCGTGTTGTAATGTAAAACAACTTCACTTTTGGAATTATGGGTGTATTTTTGTTTTTGAACCCTTGGTAGCCTTTTTTTCAATTTTTATGTTTATTACACAAATGTGTTCTCTTTAAAACTCTCTCTTTTTTTATAATGATTCCTTTTATTACAAAACAATCCCCCAATGAACCTGAGATTGTTCAGAAACTCAATTCCAAACAGTAAATTCTGTATTTGTTTCCTGCAAAAATACAGATCAGGTTTTTTAGCAAAGATGAAACGTATAGAGAGAAAAAATAAAAATGTATAAGTCCACAAAAAAAGCAAAGACAAAGTCAAAAAAAATGGCAGAATCTATTCAATTGATAGATTTATTCCAAGGAGTTTCACAATTGTATAACTTTTATATTTGTTTTAAACCAAAAATGTCAAAAATAAATGTTTTAAACCTTCAAATTCTGAATAAAAGCTATACTAATGTGTTACTATAAAAAGCGAATGTGATTAGAAAACTCACCAGTTAGTTCAGAAACTAGTAAGTGTGAATCCAATTCTCTACCGTCCTATCAGATCATGCTTATGGCTCTTAACAGATTTACAGAATCGTTTAACTGCTAAACCTTGACTATCCTGGGATCCAGAAGAACATGGCGGTGAGATCTCGCCTGTCTGAAGCACATGCTGCCATCACATGCAGCTGCTGCGATTACACACTTCTACCTGTCTGATAGGACATGTGTGCGCTTCACAGCCGGGTTTTCAAATCCAAAACTCTGTTCTGGCTCTCTCCGTGCTGCTGCTCCTCTCCCTTCGCCCTCCATCAAACCCCTGAGTTTGCACTTTGAGAGTGTGTGTATGTGTGTGGAATGGTGACGAGTCAGCGCTCTGTTTGGGTGGGTTAGGGGGCAGAAAACTCCCCACGCCAGCGGCTTCCAGCGCAGCCCCTCCACACGCACACACATCCAGAATCCAGCCTCCGTCACACATTCAGGCTTAAATCCCACAAAAGGGAGGATAACGGTTACACTGTTGCCGTGGTGAGGGCGGGGTAATCCACTGCATAATGGGGGACACCAGCGGGCTTCAAACTACCCTCCTGCCCGCCCGCTTTTCCCAGCCAGCTCATTCTGGACAGGGTCTGTCAGACTGAGGGCCTCTGGAGCCCAAAGAGTCAAGAAATCCAGAGCGGACCGCCGTCGTTTGCCTCGTCTATTCGCCATTTCGTCTGATGAACGCGCCCCTTTAGCAGATTTGTGAAACCAATGCAGCCTCTCTTATGTTTCCATGGCGACAGCATCACTAAAAAAGGCCGGTCCCCATGGTGATCAAAGATGTACCCCACAACAGGACGTTCAGGAGAGTTTGTCTGCTTCTTTGTCCAACAGATTATGGTTTTTAAAACTGTTTAATGTAAAAGGGACACGTCTGGGAGTCAAAACATTTGGGAAGAGAGCAAAGAGAAATGTTTGTTGCCTCTGCTACTAAAATAAATGACATCTCATAGAAAACAGTTTATTTTATGCTTTATTTGGGATGTAAAACAAACGGAAAGCAGCAGCTTTAATGATGAGCTGCAATATTAGTGACTTTTGTTAAAATTAGAGAAAAAAAGTTTAAAAAAAGACTCAAACCATATATATTAACTTGCTATCTATTAGATGCACACAAATGTCAATGACATTAAACCACATGTCAAATCCATACCAAGAAGTTACAGCTGAGTGAGTGACATCAACCCATGAAAACTATTATTTATGCTTATTTTTTTATTTATAAAATATATACTGTTATTAAGGAGAAATCTACATATTTATACGACTTAAAAGATGGTTGGAATAAAAATGACATTTTTAAACATTTTTATTCTCCATCACTTTTTTTTCTTAGTCAAAATTTAAGATTTTAAAACATGTAACCAAATAAAGATCAACAGAAATTATTTTTCTTTGTGTGACTATTTTGGGAAGTAAACATGTAAAAGTGTTTTCATTATTAAAGAAAATCAGTAATAAACACTATCTTTAAAAAAAAGAAGTAAACTTGACACAGATGCATCTATTAGATATCTAAATCATGGCCATTTCGATGTTTACAGCTGTAGATAAGCATTCAGTATCTGATAGACATAAATTCATAGAGGTCTATGTTAAGATCTTTAGCAGAAAACTTTTCTACGGTTAATTTAGTCACAGTCCCATCATGCCTTGCATGCTGTAAAGAAGCCATTTTGGTAGTTTGG
>NC_050518.1:14930810-14973321 GCF_002922805.2 Oryzias melastigma | reverse complement strand
ACCATCATGCCTTGCATGTTGTAAAGAAGCCATTTTGGTAGTTTTCTTCCACCGGACACATGATGAGTGTTAGATACCTGATTGTAGATGTCTACAGGCAGTGGTGGTCTTAGCAGTTTGGGGGCCCTGGGCAAAAAAATAAAAAAAAAACAAAAAAAAAAACTTTAAATTAATGTCCTTACTTGTCCACTGTTTGACAGAATCAATGTCAAGAATCCAGATGTTTTGATGTTTTGATAAAAACTGATCATTAAAAACTGCAGTGAGGCAGACTTCACAACCTGCACTGAAAATAAACAGGAAATACAGCCATTTTGAGGATTTTGATTATGATCAAGTGTACAAATTGCATTTATGGAATGGGTTGGTGCACGCATTCATTTTTATCATTAGTAGGCTCTACATGTCATGACGGCAGGTGAGGCACTGCTTCACCTGCTTCTCCTGACCACATGTCCCCGGTTGAACCATACTTCAATAAGGAACTAAAAACCACTGAACCAATCCCAAACCAGCATCAATTATGCCCACCTGCCCAAAACAATTTTCAACTGCCAAGTCGAATTCAACTGGAACTACTCAATTAGGCGGAAAACTGGCCAATCTGGAAAAACGGAATTCTCTGTGGGTCAATTTCCTGTTGAGTGGAATATTCCATTGCTGCAGAGGGATGGGGGAGGACGAAAAAGGTTCCCATTTCAGTATTTTGGGGTGTTTTATTAATGACAGATTTAAATAATAATACGAGTAAAATTATGAAGTGTTCTGGTTGGGACCCCAGACTATCCTTTGCCTAATGGTGAGTCCTCCACCGTCTACAGGACACCTTCATTTTATTACTCTATTAGATGTCTACCAATAGTGTTCTTCTCTGATTTCACTGCAAAGGCTTAAATTAATGTTATGTTAGTGGATGTGTCTTAATTTCCCAAAGTGTAGAAAATAACTTGACTAAATTAATTCAACTTTATTTCTTTATTCTAATGGTATATTCACTCTTTTTAAAGCTGTTCCTGCATCTTCCTGTTTTCTTTTGCACTTTGTGTGAGGTAATAGCATTATTAGTAAACTGCAAACTGAACTGTAATATCTTTTTTTAGATGTATGCATTTAACTAGTAGCTGATGATGAACCACTGTTTGGATCTGACCTGCTCCATGTGAACCCAGTCTGTCCACACGCTGATGTTCATCAGGGTCTTCTGAAGGTTGATGGATTTGTCAGATTTCTCAGCATGCTGAGCAGAAAAGCCTGAGAGGAAACATCCCAAGAAGGCCTTGAGTGGAGGAAAACAGTGTGAGGGGGCGGGGGGCCAGAGAGGGAGGAGGTTATTTTCATCAAAGGACCTCACAAGATAATGAGACCCTGAAGCCCCCAGATCTCCTCGGCAGCACACAGACAGAAGGAAAGACGGACGGATGAGCGGACGGACTGCAGAGCTGGAAGCCTGAGGAGAGTCGCATCAGTGGATCTGAAATGACGTGGCGAGAGGTGAGCTGCATCCGGTTATTTGAGGAGCGGAAACTGTAACATTGTAAACCTGATTGGAAAAATAAAATAAAAACCCCTTTTGACACACAAATTAAAAATTAATTTAAGAAAAATGTATTTTAAAGTTTGCTTAAACTTGTATGAAAAATCAAATCAGAGAATGAAATGAAAACAGAAAAGAACAGGTCTGTTTTTTATAAATGTTCATTTAGGAATCAGTAAAACAGTTTTTTAATCTGCAGAATGAATGTTTATTTAAAGGTTATGAAGACACGAAAAGTAAACATAAAATAATAATTGAAAGCAAGATATAAACAAAAAAATAACTCTTTTTCTGCCTCCTCAACTAAAGGGTAGAGCCCATTTTGAAAAGATATTTGTAAATTTGTGTTGTAAAAAATGTTATACATAACAAAACACATTAAAAAGTGTTTTAAACATATCCAAGGAAATAAAACAATGGAAGAAAAGATTTACTTATTTACCAATATGTATGTTTATTTTTATTTATTTACAAGTATATTGATTTATTTACTGTTATGTTTATTTATTTATTTATTTATATACCAGTATATTTATTTATTTACTGGTAAGTTTATTTATTTATTTACTAGTATATTTATATATTTACTGGTAAGTTTATTGATTTATTTACTATTAAATTTATTTATTTATTTACCAGTATGTTTATGTATTTACTGGTAAGTTTATTGATTTATTTACTATTAAATTTCATTATTTATTTACCAGTATATTTATTTATTTACCGGTATGTTTATTTATTTGTTTTACCAGTATATTTATGCATTTAATTATTTATTTGCCAGTATATTAGCTTATTTATTTACTGATTTATTTACTGTTTTTTTTCCCCATTTATTTGTTTTTATGGTTTGTGTTGTTGAAAGGTTAAGAGCTATAACTGTAATTTCGGAGACTGTTGTTTGTTTATATTTGTATTTTTGGGTTACCAGCATGGTGATGTTCAGAGTCAGGGGGCTTTTTAAAAAAGTGTTTAACTCCCTTCACAAAATGGACTCAGTTCAAGATTCCTCCTCAGTTCTTTCAGCTGTGACCTCAGCTGGAACTAACCTCCTTTAGGAGCCACTCCCATCATCTGTTGATCTATAGTTAAACTGTTCTCTGTGGTCTTTTAACTATGATTATGCGTTTATTCATTTATTTTGGGTAAAATTGCAACATTTGTGTCGTTTTCTAAGACATAGTTTCTGCTGAGTGGCAGTAGTTCATCTGAAATTTGCCTCTGAGTTGTGGGTAGGACTGTTGGCACTGAGTAAGCCTGCCCTGATGTCCCATCATCCCTTTCTTTACACCCTCTCCTGCTAGCTGACAGTCCCAGCTGCATTCTTTCAGAGTTGACGATACAACTTTTACATTCTTTGTTTTTGTTATTTGCTGCATTCATAGAGTAAGGGTTACTAACTTTTCATGGTGTAGTCAATCAGATCAATAAAGTTCTACGCAGTTTAGGGCTTGCGTTGACTAAAACTTTGGAACTTTGGGTGATAAATATTTTTTCCGTTGACAGTCTTCATCTCCTCTGGGCTCTGCTATTATTAACAGGAGCTGTACTGTGTTCTCCCTTCAGGACAGAAATAAACAGATTTCAACTTAAACTGCTCTTTTCAGTCAAAGACAGATTGAGTTGCAAATGTGCTCTTTAAATTTTACTTTTTGTTCAACCTATTTACTAAAATGATCTTCATTCCTTCCCATTTTATTTTGTATTTCCTTTATTATTTTTGCCTTAAGGAGCTGCGTAGTAGAAAGTTCTGGTGTGCTATTCTGGCAGAGCTGTTAGGTACCCTGGTGCTGGTGAGCGCCGTGCTGGGCGCCTCTGTTCCGGGCCCTGAAGAAGCCGCCGTGGGACCCCTGTATCCTGCAGCGGCAGTGGGCGTGGCCATCATTGCACTGAGTCACTGTTTTGGAGAAATGAGCGGAGCGCAAGTGAGTTTTTCGGGGTTGCAGACTGCTTTAGAAAAGATTATTTTGATTTTTCATCTAAAAATAAATGCCAGGAAAAACAATTATCTGGAGCTTTTCTTAAAGGTTGAATGATTTAAATCTGTGGTTGAGTTTTCAGTTTAATAACCTGAAGTTTTTTATTGTAAGTTGCAGCGTAATGAATATTTCACATTCATTTAAATATATTTTTCATGCACAAATAGAACAACCTCTGATATAATAGACTAAAACTGGATTCTTCTTGATCTAAATAAGCCGTTTTGTTCTTCAGGTGAACCCTTCTCTGACTCTGTCTCTCTTGGCCACTCGGAGGCTGGACGCTCTGCGGGCCTTGGTTTACATCGCCGCCCAATGTTTGGGGGCCTGTTTAGCCGCCTGGATGCTGTACCTGGCCTTACCCCTCAAGACGACAGCGGAGCACTTCGTTAACAGGGTCAGTTCTCAAGTATCAGTTAAGGTCAAAAGGTGAGGATCCAGTATGTCTTTCTGTTATTCCTTCTCAACCCTACATGCCTCCAGGTGCCCATCGAGTTAAACGCAGCTCAGGCTTTGGGGATGGAGGTTCTGTGTACCTTCCAGATGGTCTTCACTGTGTACTCGGTGGAGGACCAGCGACGGAGAGACAGCCCAGAACCAGGAAACCTGGCCATTGGAGCGGCCCACTCTGCTGGAGTTCTCATAGGGGTGAGAGGACTGCTTCCTTTTATCTTATAGGTTCTTTTATATTTAACATTGACTGTATAGAAACAAACATTTAAGATGATTTAAACTGGATCAATTTATGTTTTTGATTGCA
Source organism: Oryzias melastigma (assembly GCF_002922805.2). NCBI lineage: Eukaryota > Metazoa > Chordata > Actinopteri > Beloniformes > Adrianichthyidae > Oryzias > Oryzias melastigma. The sequence continues at coordinate 14,969,048 of NC_050518.1, read as the reverse complement.
ATACTATAACCTTTGAAATAAAGAGAATCAATTTGAGTGAATCGAATTTTGGCAAATTTTCAAAAAACTTTTGTTTTAGGCGACTTGAAATAGAAAATCAGTATAAAACACTGAAAAATAATGCAATGACTGTGTGTGTGTCAGGCTCGCTTTTCTGGTGCCAGTATGAACCCGGCACGCTCCTTGGGTCCAGCCATCGTCACGGGTTTCTGGGAGAACCACTGGGTGAGAAACACTTTCATGCTGTTTGTTTTAACTCTGTCGTTTTATACGTAGAGATTTTTCTGCCACCACACTCCAGACAGTTTTGAGAATTTTCTAAATTGAAAACATTTAAAAAAAAGAGAAAAACCTTAAAAGTTGGAAATAAAAATGTGAAATGTTAGTTTTTGAAATCTTTTTCTTTGCTTTCAGAATATATTTTTGCATTTGCAATGCATATGTTTTCAGCTGTGTTGTCTCTCATTTCACTTTCTCCCTATTTTTATTTTATTTTGGTTTCTTAAGTTTCAGTTTAGTGTGGCACTTGTGCCACCAAGCAGCCAATCACAGACAAGTGCCACATTTGAAAGAATTTGTTTGATTAAACAGTTTCAAGCATGAAAAGATCTTCATTTCCTGTTCCAAACGGCTTATATTATTGGCTGCTGTTTACAGTCTGGGAGAAGGTAGATACGTTGTATTTTTGAAGGCTCAAGGCTCCTTTTTCATTGAGTTTATGTCATCCCATACCATCATACTACCTCCACCAAAAGAGGCCAGTTTATTACAATAAGAACACTGTACAAAACAGACAAAAAAGAAACAAGTTCTCTAGCTTAAAAGGAGCATTACTGGAACGAGTAAATGTGTACTTGCTTGGAGATTTAGTGCTAAAAGATAAATATTTGTGTTTTTTTCTGCCGTCAGATTTATTGGATTGGACCAGTGATGGGTGCGTTGCTGGCTGGAGTGTCCCATGAGTTCTTTTTCGCACGCAGCGCCTCTCGTCAGAAGCTAGTGGCCTGCTTGACCTGCAAAGACATTGAGATTGTTGAGACGGCCAGCGTGACCGGATCGTCGCTGTCCACGGTCACGCAGAACGCCGCCAGAAGCAAACAGGCCAACAAACCGGAGAACAACTGAAGATGTGAAAGGACCCGGAGCTTCCTGCAGCACAACTGTAATTCAGTCAGACTTCACACTGCTGGGGGCCAATGAAAAGATGTGTTGGACAAGGGATTTTTAAAAGTTAACTCACTATAAACCAGTGCTGATCTCTTAAAAACATCGTGTTATTTTAGGGTTATATAGTTGTAATCATATATCTTTGCACCAACATTCATTTTTATGATGTAACACAACAGTTGTTTTTATTTTAATTTGATCTTTTTGCTCCTCCCTTCTCTGTAACAAGTTCTTCTGATTGGTTTCCTTTTTGGGACATAGGAGGAAAGTTGTCATTTGATTGGTTCACTATGTTCCTGCACAGAAACACAAAAGGTTGGATGGAGTTTTGTAATTATACAAAAAAAGTCTTTATTTTTGTGCATTGAAATCTCCACCAAATGACAGCAAGAATGATGATTGTCATCTGCATCCATCCTGTGCTTTAATCTAGGGGTTCATTTATGTCAGGCCAAAAAATAAGCAACTCAGATTAGACATCCCAATAATGTTAGTTTGCCAATTAATCTTTGGTCTAAATTGAATTCATAGCATTAAAATGAAGCATACTCATCTGTCACGATTGCTTTAACTCCACATCCAATTGGGATTCATCTATTTGCTTCATGCACTGTAAAAAGTAAAAAGTTGGATTAATTGACACACTGGAACAAAACTTACCTTTTTGGTTAATAACAGACTTCTTAAACATCTTAAGGATGAGATTTACAAGACCAGAGGATCAGAAAGTCCACGAATGTTTTTGCCTAATTTATTTATATTAATGTTGGGGAGAAAGTAAACTGCATCCACTGTCATATATGGCAAAAGTATCACTTGGGAACAAGACCTTCCTTTTCATGGTTAAAAACACACTTCTTAAACGTCTTAAGGATAAGATTTACTAAACTAGAGGATCAGAAGGTCTCCTAATGTTTTTGCCTAATTAATTTACATTAATGTTGGGAAAAAAGTAAACTGCATCCACTGTTATATGTGGTAAAAATATTACTCGGGAACAAGACTTGTGTTTTACGGATCAAAACACACTTCTTACACATCTTAAGGATAAGATTTACAAAACAAGAGGATCAGAAGGTCCAGTGATGTTCATGTCTAATTAATTTACAATAATCTTGTAAAAAAGTAAACTGCATCCACTGTTATAAGTGGTAAAAATCTTACTCGCGAACAAGACTTGCCTTTTGCAGGTAAAAACACACTTCTAAAACATCTTAAGGAGGAGATGTACAAACCAGAGGATCAGAAGATCCTGTGATGTTCATGTCTAATTAATTTACAATAATCTTGGAAAAAAAGTAAACTGCATCCACTGTTATAGCTGGTTAAAACATCACATGGGAACAAGACCTGCCTTTCTGGGTAAAAACACACTTCTAAAACATCTTAAGGAGGGGATTTACTAAACCAGGGGATCAGAAGGTCACCTGATATTTTTGCCAAAATAATTTAAATTAAAGTCAGAAAAAAAGTAAACTGCATCCACTGTAGTAGATGGTAAAAACATCACATGGGAACAAGACTTGCCTTTTAACGCTAAAAACACAATTTTAACAAAACCAGAGGATCAGAAGGTCTCCTGATGCTTCTGCATCAGGTAGTGTTAAATCCTGTTTTTGGGGCAATGTTTATTGTAAATGTATAGCATCGTTAAGACATATAACATAAATGAATCCTGACTGATTTCCTTTAAAATGGTGACCTTAAGGTCTCTACCTTTCACTGTAGCCACTATAATGAGATTCAGCATCTGCTTTTGCATTTACATCCCATTTCAATATGTGAAAGAGACTCATTGAAAATCATGCTGAATGACGCCCTCATGTTCTCGCTGCATATTGTGTTAGTGAGCGCTTTGAAATGCTAAGCAGGTCCTGCCCCGGCTCTGTGGACGTAGCCATGCTGTCAGGATCAGTACATCTCTCAGTTCCATTTATTTATTTATTTATTTTTACTAAAGCCTCTTGTTCACCATCAAATAGACCTTCATACCTCCATAATGGCTGTACATAGAGAACACTTTCAGTGCAAACAAGCTTTGTAGTTTCAAATGGAGGAAAATGGCAGGACGTCTGTGGGTGAATGCTGTTTTCAATTTGCTTTGATGAAACCTTTAATTTTCATTGCATTTTTTTCACTAATGTTGTTTAAATGTATTTAAGGAACCAAAATTTGCCCTTTAATTTAGGCAATTCCCCTTTTTTGTGGGATCAATAAAGTTTTGTTCTACTCTAAAATGAAATTTTTTTGGTCAAACATCAACATTATTGAGATTTCAAAATAAAATCTTGTTAATTCTAATTTCAATGTGGTTTAAAACTTACACACACTCAAACTCACACACACAGCAAACACAATAGCCATATCTGTCACTGTGCTGCCAGCATTTTGCATTGTGTGTGTGTTCTTTCCAACATGTAGAAAAAGGGCGAGCTCAGCGTTCTGCATTCATCCCCACCTCCACGTTCACACAAACACCCCCACACGCGGCGATTACTCTCGACTGGTCAGTGCTGCTCTGTAGCCCTCCCTCGCTGACCTCCCGCAGGTTTACCTAGCCTCACATATATAGAGAACTTTCCGGGCTTTGGTGGTACAACCCCCTGGCAACATGAACAAATCACAAAGTTTAAGTAAAGGCTGGATGTAAAAACAATTTCTAGTTGGTGGGGTAAAGAAAAAATCTTTAATGTACTGTAACTTTTGAACTGTTAACACGATCAACGTAATTCTAGTAGATTCTGAAGGAGAAAAGCGGCGCTAGCTAGCTAGCTGATCATGCTAGCAATTTAAAAATCATAACACTGGAGCTTCATTATCAATACATGCATTTTTCTATTACTTCTAAACATATGTGACAACCCCACCTGTTTGTGACAGACAATGCTTTCTACAAGGTCAGGCTTTTTAGTGTTAGTGCGGGTAGCTTTGGGCATTTCCGTCTGGGGCCCCCAAGTGTATTATCTCTGTGTGCTGTGGCGTTTCTATGTGCATACATGTGTGTTTTCTGCCCTTGTCCATCAGCATTTGTGTCTCCCCGTCATGACACTGATAAGTCAACAGATGACATAACCCCCCCTCCCTCCAAAAAAATAAAAAAATCCTTTCTCCTCTGAGCTCCTGCTGCTGCTGTGAGCAGGAGCTACCCCCTCCCTCCGGAGTCGTTCGTCTCCGACCTTTCGATAAAAGTCTCCTTTCCCTTCAGATAGACAGGATCTCTATCAGGCTGGCTCTCTTATGGGGGGAGGGGGTTAAACTTGTTTGATTTAGGACACCCAACCCCGCCCACCCTTGGTCCTACAGGGGGGATTATGGCGTCACCTGGGGCCCCTGGGGGGGTTCTATAAAGCGCCCGCCGGCCCCCTTCCCTCTGTCAGAGAGGCTAAAAGGTCCGCCAGGCACTCAGTCTAACCTCGTCTTTTCCTCAGAATCCCCCCGTCAGCATTGATGCCCACCTCCTCTTGACGACTTAGACCTCCGCCCACTTCAATTCACACCTATGTCTATCCGACAGGTGGACACAGGTGGCAACTGAACTGAGTTTCCCCAAATAGTTCAGTTTAGGAAAAAATTGACCTAATCTGGGCGCTTTTGGTCAGCCAAAGCCGCTGACGCCAAACTCTGAGGTTTTTCTCCTATTAAGGCCTTGAAGGTGATTTATTTCGGAAGAACCCTCTTCGTCGTCTGGTTGAGAGCCATCCTCCAAACGCCACCATGTGGGAGTTCCGGTCCATGAATTTTTGGCGGGCAGTCTTCGCAGAGTTCTTCGGGACCATGTTCTTTGTGTTTTTCGGCATGGGCGCCGCCCTGCGCTGGACCACGGGGCCTCACCACGTCCTCCACGTGGCCCTGTGCTTCGGGCTGGCGGCCGCCACCCTCATCCAGTCCATCGGCCACATCAGCGGCGGACACATCAACCCCGCCGTCACCTTCGCCTACCTGGTCGGCTCACAGATGTCTCTCTTCCGGGCCATTTTCTACATTGCCGCCCAGTGCATGGGCGCTGTGGCGGGGGCTGCTGTGCTGTACGGGGTCACACCTGGCAACATGAGGGGCAACATGGCCATGAACATGGTAAGATTCTGGTGTTTTTAGCACCGAAATGTCAGATTTCCTCCTACATACCGACGGTCTCAGAAGTGTCCCTTCACTGTGTCTCCAGCTGCAGCCGGGCATCAGTCTGGGCATGGCCACCACGGTGGAGGTCTTCCTCACCATGCAGCTTGTCATCTGCATCTTTGCCGTAACCGATGAGAGACGAAACGGCCGTCTGGGATCCGCCGCTCTCTCCATCGGCTTCTCCGTCACCATTGGACATCTCATGGGGGTGGGAAACCTAAAATCTGATGGATCGTGAATCGTGTATTGTAGAGCTAATGGGTGTTTTGTGTTTTAGATGTACTACACCGGTGCTGGAATGAACCCCGCCAGGTCCTTTGCCCCGGCTGTAATCTTCAGAAACTTTATCAACCACTGGGTAAGTCCTGAAAATGTGGCCGTACATATTCACCTGGTTTTTAGGGTGATGACTGAAGCTTTGTGCTGCAGGTGTATTGGGTCGGCCCCATGATAGGAGGTGCCATGGGGGCCCTGCTGTATGATTTCATGCTTTTCCCGCGCATGAGGGGTCTGTCTGAACGCCTGGCCACACTGAAGGGCAGCCGACCCCCCGAGAGTGAGACCCAGCAGGAGACCAGGGGGGAGCCCATCGAGCTCAAGACGCAAGCCCTATAAACCTTCACCCGCCCCCCCCTTTTACTGACTGGGGCTGAAGAATGAAGGACAAGGCCCTGAGCTAGGCTTACTCCCCCCCAACTCCACCGAATGCCTTCACACACGCCATCGCACACACTAACCCCATTCTGTCCCGTAGACTAACACTTTGACTGATTTTACGGTTTTTAGGGCTCACCACCTTCAACCTCAAAACACAACAGGACTCCTCTCACCCCCCACTTGTCACTTTTTGATTTCCAACAGGACATCACGCTCGCCATAAAATGTGATCAAAGCCTGACTCGGTAGCCATCTTGTGTCTCCCTTCCTTCCTGCTTCCTCACCCACCCCCAGGGCCAGATTTTTGTCCATGAGAGAGAATCCCGAGAGCAAACGGAGGTTTGAGGAAGGGGAGCGTTGGGGAAGGAAGCAGAACGAGGGCGAGGCAGGGATGCAGGGGCGACTCGGGCGAGGGAAGAGGACGTGGGGCAGATGAGGATGGATCAGATGGGGTTCGGGTTTGACAGAGAGGGTTACACTCGTTCATTTTAAGTTGGGTTAGACCATTGAAGATGGGAATTCTTTCCATAATTCATCTGAAATTATCTCCATTTTTTTCCTTTTTCGTTTGTTTTCTGCACTTCTTCACACACAAAACGTGGATGTATAATATCATTAGAAATGAACAGGGCTTCACTTTTTTTTTCAATCATTGCATTTTATCTGTGGTTTTGTGCTTGTGTGTGCGCGTGAGAGTGAGCATGTGCATCTGTGTGCGCCTGCCTGTTTGCAAGCAAGTGTGTATATGTGTGTAAGTGTGCCATCAAGTTTGCAGATCGTCTCTCCTGTTTTGTATCATCCATTTATGAAACCGCATCAGTTCTTCTCTCTTCACTGTGGTATTTACTATGATTTTCATTTTTACACCATTCATCTGCTTCTTTTGTTCTGAACCGGCTAGTGTTGTCTCCCGGGCTTCAGTGGTAGGTCTGCAGAAAAGCTGTGCGCGCTTTACATCGAGTCTACTTTTATCATTTGATCATTTCTTGGAGCACACGGTATTTCAATAAAATATCAATGAAATAAACCCAATCTTGATACAAGCATCGACTTATCTTCATACCTGTAAACAATTAAAATGACTGCAATGACTGAACATGACCACCAGGGGGCAAAATGATCACATCAAATGAGAACAATTGGAGACAGTAATAAAGAAATAAAGAAAAACAGTGGGGTGTTCATTTTAAAAGGGAAAGCATGATGTGACTTATCTCAGGGTAAGGAGGGGTGTGAGGGGTCAGACTGGGCCCCACCCGACTTAAAAGACTGCTGCTCAGGTTTGATAAGAGGTTAAAGCTGACATGTGCATGTCCCAACAACTTCATCACTGCTTCTGGAAATAATACAGCAACTATGTGGAAGTCGCACCCTCCCAGCTCCGCAGAAGAAACACAAAAAGAGAAGCTCATTACCAATAAATCTGATTTGAATTATGTCCCGTTTTCTGATTGGATGTTGCAAAAACAACAACAAAAAAAGGGTTACAGTGGTGTCCCTAAACTATACTGCACTATTGTGGAGTAGATCCTTATTTAGGCCAAAGCAAAAAGTAGTATATGTAAATGTACTACAATTATATTTAGATTTAAAGTGAGGCAGTGTACTTGACGTTTACTTGAAATTTAGTGTTCAGTTAGTATATTTCCTACACTATACTTATCCTCAAGTATACGCAATAAAATAAACCTCAAGTGTACTATTTTTTGCTTAGGGTAGCCACAAAAACAGTATAATTTGCCTCAAAAATTGACATCATTATGGTTGGTGCATCACTAGATAGGACTTAAAAATGAATGAAGCACAATTTGCAGATGAGAAGAGCAAAAGTTTTTCTGAAAATATAGGTAAACCTGACTGACTGTCTGACTTGTTGGTTCATCTGTGCTGATACCATGGTTTGGTTGAATACTCGATTCTGATTGGCTGCTGGGTGTGGATTAAAATTAGATAATCCACATTTATAAAACCAAACCTAAGAAAGAAGTTCCGGTCACGTAGCCCAAATGTTCTGTATCGCTCCGCAGGCTTCTTCAAAACAAACTTTTGCTTCATCAATTGGACAAAAACAAGCGATAGGAGGTGAACTTTCTCTCCGAAATGATGCTTTATTTAACCCATCGTTAGGCTGCTGTCGAGGTTGGTGTCGGCTCAGCGGCGTGTTGTCATGTTACTGTGATCAAATAGTCCGCTTTTGCAATCTAAATTGAAGAAAAACGAAGAGTATTTTTTTTTTTTACAAGTGACCATGGTATAAGCAGGATAACGCCCTTTGAAGTGTGCATTATCAGAAATTAATGGACGTTGTGGAAGCCTGAACTGTCTGACGTGAAGCAGACAGTTCAAAGAGTGTGTTAATTTCTGAAAATACAATCTTAATCAGGCATTATCCCTTACATAAAGTCTGAACAAAATACAAATTCATACTACTGTAAATCAGGATGGGCAAACAACGGTAACGGGGACCTGTTAGACCATCTAATATGGCCTGCCAAACTGGAATCAAATATATTATTTTAATTTTGTAATATTAATCTGTAATTTTGATGTTTTGCCCAATTATTGTTATTTATATAGTTATTTTCTGTGTGACTTTCCCTGAAATACATCAACCAATTGGTGCAATTGGCACTAAAATAGGAACAAAAATAGTTTTTGAATTTAAAAAGCATGTTTTTTTTTTATCCAAATTCTATGTTGTTTCTTTCTCATATGAGGAAACCAAAATACTTCAAGCATCAAACCTGGCCCATCGGTCAAGTTTTAGAACCCTTTGTGGCCCACAAGTGACAAAGTTTTCCCGCCAGTTTTTTAAATATAGAGTTACATATCTCTGTTTTATGTTGACCTTTAACACCTCAGACTAAATGTGTTAAATGAAGCCTAAATTAGTCTGAATTAACATTGATTGAAATGCTTCCAGCTGTGGTACAAACTGCAGTTACATATAAAATCCCAGCATGATACTTCTGACCATCTTTGCTTTGGGCAATTAACATCAAAACAGTGACATTTAACGAGAGTTTTAATTGATGTCCAATTGGTTTTCAGAAAAATCAAAGTAATGAAAAAACAGAAAAATGTTTTTATTAACAAATACGAATGACATCCAATTTGATGGTTCCAAAATGTCCAGAAACTCGTCAGACTTTCCCGACTATGATCAAACGAGGGGAGCGTCTGGTATCACAATTAGTAAAAATCACTTTATTTTGCATACTTGCTTAAAAATATTTATGGCTTGGTTTTACAACTACAAATGTGGCGATGCCACGACTGCAAGAAACGTCATACAACTCCAGTATCGGTGACTGGAAACGGGGGTATAGTCCCGCCTACGGCACAAACGTCCCATCCTCTACTCCTGTTGATCACACACCCCTCATCCAAATGATATGTATTGATAACCAACACAGACAGCCTCAGAGGCTCCAAGAGCCTCAAAAATCAGCCGTTTGAAGAATATATTTTAGGTCTTGACAGTTTTGTATATAAAAAAGTATTTTTTTAATGCTTACTTTCTATCACTTTGTTGATAATCTTCTGTGTGCTAACAGTGACAATTAAAAAGAATGGACTTAAATGGGTAAATGTGAACCACTATGGCCACAGATAGAGTGGCAGTCTAAAACAGAACCAGGATCTTCACTCGCTGGAGAAACTGCAGCCATGTTATCGTCTTCATGTGTCCGGCCAACAGCACCTCCAACGTCAAGAGGGTTTTCTCCTTGGTAGCCGTGGAGATGAACATTCATTGAGCGCGTGCTGCAGCAAATCCTCCTTATAGTTACAACCAACCATCACAAAAAGCCCTTTTAACAACAACACTTTTCCCAGATCCAGTGTGTTTCTGATGGCGCTATAGGTCGGAGGTCACTGCAGGCGGTCCAGCTGCTGCAGGGGGTAATGGAGGAAAGCCTGCGGCGCCGTGGACATGGCGGTCAGAGCAGCCAGAGGAGGGTGGATGGTGGCGGCCGGAGGCGTTGGAGATGCGGTTAAAGCGGGCGTGGGCGTGCCGGGTGTGAAGCTGTAGTTGAAGTAGCCAGAGGAGGGCGACAGTGAGGAGGTGTACGGGAACTGCTCCAGTCCCGAGGGAGCGTAGGGGCTGTAGGCTGAGCTGTACTCCAGGTAAGGGGAGGTGAGCGCCGTCGCTGTGGGCGCGAGGTGAGTCTGGAGCAGGAGGCTCGGCTGGAGGAGCGCCTGCGGGTAGATGTACTGTGGGGCAAACCTGAGGGGACAGTTAAAGTTCATGATTATTAAAAATAAAATACTTTAGGGTTAAATCCTAAGGCCTAAAAAGATCCTCAGTTCCTTAAATAGAAAAATATTTCTTGAAAATCACTTAAAATCATCACAGATACACGTTTTGTATTTACTTTCTGTTTGGACTCGCCTGGACAATCGACTTTCTGGTGAGAGGATTCCTTTAACTCTTTTGGATTTTGCATCATTGTGGATGCAGACAATCAGGAGTTGGAGTCCCTGAGATCTCTAAAAAAAAACTAATAAGATTTGGGTGACTCTAGAATATGTATTTTTGTGTTGGTTGGTTTGGTTACATAAAACAATGAAATAGCTAAAAAATAGAGCATTGTAGTCAAATGGGTGGTGTAAATATTTCAAATCAAGAATCATTGTCATTTAGTAAATACCAGCATGTTTAGTGTTTGATAATCCGAGCTTGTCTGCTGTGTTTTATGGAGCTGCGTCTTTCACTTTGACAGGTTTAACATTATTTCCTCTGACAGAGATGCAGTCTAAACACGGAGGATGATTGGGGGCGGGATCTGTGTGGCGGTAAACAACAGTGTGAGAGACAGAGTGCTGTAAACACTATGAACTGATGACTGTGTCTTTCTGAGAGCAGTGTCTGCCAGAGCATTCACACAGATCTCTGTCGGTTCAGAGTTTGTCTCAGGACCTGATTTCAACCCAACTGCTGAGAGGAGGCACAAAAGACCTGTCAATCAAACGGGGAGCAGCCAGTTTAAGGATTTTATTTGTTGTGTAATTACTATACATCATCTACATTTAGACCAATATGTTACAACTCTAAAACACCATCCGTCCATCCATCCATCCAGACATACCTGGATCACCAAGAGGTTGTTTTGAGCTGTTTTAGTCAGCAGCGGGGATGATTTAATTGGTTTTCTGAAGTATCTACATCTTACATGATATTTGTGAAGAACTTGTCTCAAACAGGTAACCATTCACTCAAACGACAAAAAGTGGGTCGCCGATTGCATGTTTGGCACGGAAGAAAATAGAATTTTAAAAAGGACACAAAATGAAAGTCTGAAGAGTTCTGAAGGAAGTTTAGGCTGTCTAACTGACATTCTGACATTTTCATCTCTGTGAGAGACATCATCTAAATAAAAAATCTGGAAATCACATTGCACGACTTTTTAAATCATTTAATTGTGTGCCACTGCTGCAAGTAAGCATTTAAACACTTGAGAAAATCGATCTTAATATTCAGTACAGTAGCTTACACAAGATGTAGTCTATCTTTCATGTAGTTTTTTACCAGGTTTGCACACACCGAGGGGGGATTTTGGCCCACTCCTCCACACAGATCTTCTCTAGAGCAATCAGGTTTATAGACTGTCACTGAGAAACACTGAGTTTGAGCTCCCTCCAAATGTTTTCTATTTGGTTTAGGTCTAGAGCAGGGGTGTCAAACATACGGCCGGATTAAACCAGATCCTTTAGTCAAGAAGAAGAGGAAAAAAAGCTAATTTCTAATCCATTCCTGTGGCAACTTATAGTGATTCAAAGCCACTAGGGGGAGCAAAGGAAACTTTAGACCACCATAACAAGAGATATAATTAATTTTTTTTGTTTTTACCTTTTACCTTTAGTAGAGGCCAATTAGCGAAAACACTTGCTTGTTGCTTAATTACTAGCTGAACTCCAAATTAGCAAAAAATTCCTCAGTAAATTAAATCAGCCAAAAATGTTAGCATGTTGCTAAAATAAAAGCTAAACTCTAAATTAGCGTAAAAACACCAGTAGATAATAAAAATGTAAAAAATGCTAGCCTATTGCTAAAATATCGTCTAAACTTCAAATTAGCATAAAAAATTCAATAGAGGCCAAATTAGCAAAAAAAAAAAATGTTAGCTCATTTCTCAATTACTAGCTTAACTCCAAAATGGCCTTAAATTCCTTAGTAAACTATGAGTCAAAAATGTTAGCATGTTGCTAAAATAGAAGCTAAACTCTAAATTATCCCCAAAAAACTTGAGTAGATAACAATTTAGCTGAAAACATCAGCATTTTGCTAAAATATTAGCTAAACTCCAAATTAGCGTAAAATGAATCACTAAACTAAATTAGTCAAAAACATTAGCATGTTGCTAAAATAGAAGCTAAACTCTAAATTAGCCTAAAAACACCAGTAGACAACAAGCTAGCAAAAAACTTTACCATGTTGCTAAAACAGAAGCTAAACTCTAAATTTTTTTGAAAATTAATATTATTATATTTTTTCTTTAGCCGGAGAGCCACCATGGAGAGATAAAAGAGCCACATGGGGCTCTGGAGCCGCAGGTTGCAGACCTCTATCCTTGTTGTTGATAGTTAGAAGGACCATAGGCGTGTACTGGCAGCCACGCCTCTGTGAGTCTGCCCCGAGGCAGCTGTGGCTACATCAGAAGCTTACCATCAGCAAGTATGAATGAAGAGTGAATGAATAATGGATCTAAAATGTAAGCGCTTTGAGCGTAAAAACCCAAAACACTATTATTATTATTATTGTCATGCTGGAAGACCCAGTCACGACCCATCTCTAAGTGAGGGAAGGGTGTTCCTCAAAATCTCACAAAACACGGCTCCACTCATCCTCTCCTTAATACAGTGCAGTCATCCTGTCTCGTGCAGGAAAACACCCTCACAGCATGATGCTACCACCCCCATGCTTCACAGTAGGGATGGTGTTCTCTGGATGCATCTTCTTCCTCCAAACACTACGGTTATATACTATTGAACACAGTTGCCAAGCGACTGGACTTCCTAAACCCACAGTGATTTGATCCTTTAATCCTGATTTTATTGTTAAAAGACAGACTACAGCATGTGTTTGTAAAAGGTTTTAGATCCACTTCCTTAGTGACTTTACGGACAGGGATCCATCAGGGCTGCGTTCTGTCCCCCCTTCTGTTTTCTGTGTACACAAACACATCACCTGCAGGAATGAGAGGAAAACACTGAAGTACGCAGACGACATGGCTCTGAATGCACACCTGAGACACTCCAGGTCTGACAGAGTAGCAGCAGGTAATCCACACGACCTGTGCAGAAAGCTCCCTTATGCTTAACGTCAAGGAGACAAAGACACTGTGGGTCACAGACTCACAACAACCGCACAACATAAATGTGAATGACAGCTGCCTGTCCTCTGGACAAACCTGTTTTATCTGCTGAGCAAGTTTTAACATCAACAAAGACATTTCATTTTTTGATTACAGAATCCACTGACTTTAATTCATTTTTTTACTCAAAGCAAAATGAACTAAATGAATTCAACTTTCTCCGTCTGAACCAAAAAAGGTCCTCAGTGATTCTTCATCAGGACTCCTCTCATCCACAGCTGCTAGACATATGACAGCAATATGTCTCCAAAAAGACACTTTATTCTTTCTGCAATAACTGCTATAAATTTTTCCAAATAGACTTCACAGCTTTTCTCTTATTCATGTTCTCATTCATATTTTAAATGCTTGAGTGTGAATTTATATTTTTTTTAACCTGGCACAGTTTAAAAATATAGTATTTTGTTTAGACATAATCAAACAATAAAGCTTTTTTTGAATGTAATTTTATAACAATAAAACAAAACAAAAGACACCAGAGTTGAACAGTTAAGAAGAGTACGTGTGTATCAGTGTGCAGGATTAAACTGTCTTGGAAATCAATGCGAAAAATTTTTAAACATCAAACTGTTTACTATAAAAATGAAAGAGAAGCTATTGTCAAAATATAAGACAAAAATTAGGATTTAAGCAATTTTTGATTGTGAAATGGTAACTGTGGAAAACAATTTATAGGATTTACATGTAGAAAGAGGAAAAATGTAAAGGTATTGTCATATTGTATTGTTTAGATTCATATATTGTGAATTATTAAAGACAAAGATATAGGCTTAAATAAGCATTTGCTTCTTATTCCCTTTTCAAACATGTTTTTATTTAATTTGGTTTGTTATTTTATTTATAGGTGACTGTATTGATTTTTTTTGTAATGTTTTATATGCTTGAAATAATTTTACTACTACTAGTTGTACACAGAAGTGACTTTTGGAGGACTAATCCTGTATTTATTTCAAATACTGAATCTTCCACAGGCGTTTTCTTCAGTTCCATTAATTGCAATTATTGACCCGTTGTCTAAAAATAGATCTTCTCCCTTGTGTTCGAAGCTAATTAGCACACAAGCTTATAAAGGTTACAAAAAGGGCTTTGATCCAATTAAAATATGAAACACTTTTTAGCACAGATTGTCTAAAAGTCAAAACTGTGTTGTTTTTGTAAATGGATGGATGGAATCTGAGACTTTCAGGGCTCAACAACGAGGTAAACGAAGCTCTCTATCTGTGATCGGTCAGGCCGTCGCTTGTGGATGCCCACTTAACCTGAACCGCCTCAGTCACGTCTGGCAGGAGCAGTTATCACGTCAGAGGAAGTAGGTCAAACTGCGGTGGAAACGGCAGAACCAGAGAGGGCTTAAAACAGACGGTGAAACCCCTTAACCTGACAGAAGACGTGTCATTGAGACTGAGCAGAGGCGACCTGCTGCTGCTGCTGCTGCTGCTGCTGCTGCTTACCCCTAAACACAGCCAGAGAGAGGTTTGAGCCTGCTTTCACAACAAACACTCACTCCATTTTCTGCTGCTTACACAAAACACAGAAAAAACGGTCAGTACTGAGAGCCTGCTGGACCCCTCCAGAACCAGTTTATTTAAAGATCGTTTATTTGACCTTTTTTAATGCAAACATACACATAATCATAACATAAAAAGGTCTTTATTTCTCTGGAATGTCCTTGTGATGATGAACTGATTTACAGTCAATGTTCAACACTAACACAGCCTGATCTGTGGGAGGAAACTCAAGGATAAAAGTATGAAAATCAGGATGTATTTCAACCAAAAAAAAACAAGACTGAAATCAGAACTGCAGGTCAAGCTGTGTCCTTGCTGTCACTTTCAGTTCTAAGCTTCGTTCTCGCTGCACAGCAAACGGGTCTCCTTTTTGAGCAATGGCTGCCAGCTTCTGTATCATCAAAACAAACCTGACTGGCAGGAAAGACACGAGAGGAACCGCTACAACAGCACCAACGCTGACGGTTAACGGGAGAAGGACACAGTGTTTCTTCTCCTGAACACTGAGGATTTATGGATTCACAGAGTTAGGATTTAATTTAATTTATTATGAGTATTTTTGAACGTTTGCTTTCATTCAGAACAGGTTAATTGTAATAAAAGAGTGTTGACAAAATCAGTGATTTGAACAGAACAAAACTGGAACTCACAGTTCGGTTCGAGTCACGGATTATTTTTCAGATCAGTTAAAAGTGAGAAAGTTAATTAAAAAAAATTTCTCAGTATTTTAATTATGATAATGAAGTTTTTAACCAAAATCCAACAATCTAAATGTCTTAAAAAGCCATTTTTAATGTTGATCTGAAGCCTTTGCCTGCAAAATATCCTCTGAGGGGGCGTGGCTTTTAGAGCTGATTATAATAACATTATCTGGACAAAAATGGCAAGCAATATTGTATAGTTTGGAGACAGATGCCAGCTCAGACGAGGATGATGTAGACATACATGAATCTAGTCGTCTATAAGTGGATGCATCAAGATGGAGCAGGTACCTGATGATCATAGTTTGTACGTCAAAACTGAGAGCTTTTCAAACTGCATTTACATGTTCTTAATTCAATATGATTTGAATAGGATTTTGATGATTTGAATATGATTTTAATCAATGCATTTAATTATTTCTGTAATGAGTTTGATGAATTTTGTCCTTGTATTGTCTACAATTAATGCTTGAAATAAACAAAATCAATCAATCAACACAGAAATGTTGTTCTAATCTTCATTTTCTTTATATATGCCCTCCATCATGAGAAAAACGCCACAAAAACATGTTAAAAACATGATATTCATTGGAGTGGGTCTTTAAAGGACGTCAAAGAAGCAGAAATTCATTGACTTTTTAAATGTAAAGATAGATTTAAATTCCACTATAATGTTTTTAAGTCCAGTCTTGTTTGTCGTCAGATAAAGTAGTGGCCAAACTTCACCACAAAGCGGAAAAAATACTCTAAAAAATGAACTTTGCATGCTCAAGAAGAACAAAAAACTTAGTTTAAAAAAAAATAATTGTTTGGGGGGGATTTCCAGCACAGCTTATACAACTGATATCAAATCTGCACGCACAATACAGTGAGCAAGTGTGCGACTCCCATGGCTGTGCTGCTTCCTGTGCGCCCGTCTGACTGATCCAATGTGACAGAGATATCACACGGGAAGGAGTTGCGCCTCTCTTTGCCTCCTCCCCATCCCAATTCTGACATCATTACTGGCTGTCGAACAGACATGCACGTGTGCACACACACACACAGGCTGGAGATGCGGGCAGATGTGCTCGCACACAATGAATCACACGCTTGAAGTCCCCGGAGAGAGCCAATAGGAACAAAAGGAAACACACTGAACAGGTTGTGTGTTGTTAGATTAGGAGTTCAGAGGAGGATGCTCATGTGTGTGTGTGTGTGTGTTTGGGGGGGTTTGAAAGATGGCAGGGCTAATTGGCACAGCTGCATGGGTGTACGCTCACTAACAGACTCATGAGAGCAGAATAACCTCCACTGACTCCCAGCTCCCTCGCCTCTCTTGGTTTTACTCCCTCACAGCCATGTTCCTCCCCCTCACTGTCCTTTCTCTTTCAGATCCCAGAGATAAGATGAAGAACCAACAAAAAGGCATTTGTGGTGAACATCTCCTGAAGGTTTGAGTCCAGCCTTCTTGCAGGGCGGCGTAAAAGACTCAGAGGCGGCGGATCGGGCCGCACTTCCTTCAGCTGCAGTGATTTTAATAATTGGATTGAGGGTGGTACGGGTGAGTCAATCAAAAAGACAACTAATGGACCAACACACACGCGTGACCTTCTGTCCTCTCTGGATGATGTCCTGCAGGGGGGGGGAGGCAGGCATCAGAAGGACCCACATCAGCGCCGGACTGGGCTCTGCTGTCACGCACATCAGTTTGAATCACGGAAGACTGTGTGGTGTGATACAGAGACGATGTGAAACCACTGACAGATTTAGGGAGCGTTATCCCGTCACGCCCGCTCAGTCTTGAACTCTGAACGCCACAGACGGATGAAACGCGGCTGTCAGCGCAGAGAAATGCTAATCGTTGCAGTTTGAGACTCACTTGTTGAACATCCTAATAACCAGCAGTAATAATAGTTGGAATCTTACTAAAAGAGGAACTTTTGATTTTACGAGGTAAAAAAAACAAAACAAAAACAAGAATCATTTTTTAAGGTTTTTTCAGCCGATTTGTCTGTAACATCTGCAGCAAAATTCATTAATAACCTGCTGGGCTCAAATGTTTAAACTTTTCCTGTAGAGTTGGAATTCTTTAACTGTTTAACGTAAATCCAGCCGGTTCTGAAGCAGAGAACAATGGTCTGCAACGCTCACTAGTGAACTTTGCAGTTTTGTCGGCCCGAGGCAAGTTATAACACAGAGCCGTCTGCAGCAGTTGGATTCATTGATTCCTTTTTTTTAGTCTTACCGAGGGTGAAACGTCAAATAACTTAGTTACTAGTCCACTTTTAGACAGCATTAATGCCAGGAATCCAAACTGATCCCATTTAAATGTTCAATACATGTATTATATACATTACTTTTACTTGGAAAAGTATTACATTTATTGAATGAGCTAATCTGTTAATCCCTCCTTTCCAGGAACAAATGACTTCTTTTCTTTCTTTTATATGTAAAGTTTTACCAAAAAAGGCAAAACAAAGGATTCCAAACCCACCCAAATGAATATTTAATAAAGCAATTTATATATATTAAATAAAGCTATTTTTGTCAGAATAAAATCCGCCCTATAGAGCTGGAAACCGTCTAAACTGCCTCTGCTGGTTAACTTCAAGGCTGCTGTTGACTGGAATATACCATTCCTGCAGAGGGATGGGGGGGGATAAACCCTTTCATGTGATTCTTATGCTATAATCAGTGATTTGGGGAAGTCAATCGAGTACCTTTGCCTAATGGTGAGTCCACCCTGGCGAAGCTTAACAGCAGTAAAGTGTTTAACATAAATCATCTTTTAATGGAAAGAAGCAAAGCGGCTTTCGGCTGTTATGCAATACTTTACGTTTGTAGTGGGTTGCATATTGGCACAAAGCCGAAATGAAAATCAATTTTTTTATTTTTGATGTAAATGGTCAAAGATTTATGGTACGTCACAGAACATGTTGTACGTTTCTGGCAACATCCCTGGTATTAAAGGGTCAAATAACCTTCAGAATGGCAGTGGAATCACACAAATGAATCAGCATTCGGTCTGGTTAGTCCTCAGAAAGGAGACTATCTGAGACCACCAGGTGCTGAAAGTCACTACAACCACATGGGGGACTCCTCAGTTTTTACACAAGTCTGTCCAAGTCCGGGTAAATGTTAGGTTAGGACGTGGATCTGTCATTAAAAATACAAAATAATAATCACCGCAGGCAAATTCCATGAGCAAATTGTCAAATTTTCAAGGGGGTTGCTGGAGCCTAACCCAACCACTGAAAAGAATGAATAACTAACTATTATTATTATTTAAAAAAAAGGATTCCAAACTAACATAAGGAGAATTATTGACCATGAAAACCAGAAGAATTTTCTTTCAAGAATTAAAATAATAAAATGCATACATTCAGTTTATTTTAATTGTTCATGTTGACCATCTTTACATTTAGACTTTGATGTTTTTGTCAGTGTTTTGAGTGGATGAGCAAAGCTGGAAAAAGTGTTTCTTTGCAAAGATGGGTGTAAAAAATGATGCGTCACTTTGAGCGAAAACTGAATCTGGAAACGTTTATCAGCTCAAATCAAAGCAGCTGTTAGTCGCCATGCAGAATAAGTTTATTTTTTAGATGACTCTTAGGAATATAATGGATGTTTCCAAATTAAACACCCAGTAGAAGTGACAGTGACTTAAAAATGAAAACATAGAGAAATAAAGTCAATAATGAACTTGAGATGCTGAGTTTTTCAGAATAAGAGCGTACAGAAGACATAAAGAAAGAATACAACAACCACAAATCCATCAGAGGGGATCTGCAAACTGAACAAAATGAGCTTTTTTAAAAAATAAAAATCTTCCAACAGCATCTCTTTAGGTTTCGTCTAAGCCTTTCATCCATCAGATGTTCTTTTCCTAATTGAGTCCCTGGATGACAAAAAAAAAAAAAGCACCAGAGGGTTTGTCATTTACCTCAATAGTAAGGGAGAAACAGCAGAAGAAGAGGAGTGTGGGAGGATGACAGGATGGCTAAAACCAGAGTTGGAAAAGCATCGGAAAAAGACGACAGCATAAAGACTTGAACGAGGAAACCAATACGTCTGTCCCCCTCCACTGGTCCAACAACAACGTCCCCACACTGAGATCTCCTTTCTCTCCCAATGAAAACCACCAACATTTTAGAAAAACTTCCACCACACTTCCTCCAGCGTCTGCTGAGATCTTGGAGGCTGGAGACGGACTTTAGGCCCACAGGCGACAGATTCAACCCCCTGGCCTCTGAGTGGGGGCTTCTCTACCAGATTCAGCTGCACCCCAGAGCCTGTTCTACGTCTTTTTTTAAACCTTACGCAAATAAGCAAAAGTAATGAACTGTGCTGTGTACATATTTCATATTTGTTGTTTGCTGAGTCTGTTTGTCTGAGGACAGAGCAGAGAAACCCGCAGGAGCAACACAATGAGAGAAACAAAGATGGAGAAATCCGCTGCAGCTGCAGAGTTTAGAGAAGCCATTTCATTAACAAACCAATGACAAAAATGTCCCCAAAAGATATTTTCTTATTGTCTTCACAAGATCTAAAAATAAGTTGCCATCTGTTCAATTAAGACAAAATGTAATCATAAAATTAGCTATAAACACTCATATTTAGGTTTTTTGTTCTCGTAATTGGAATCAAAAAAGGTTTATATCTTTAAAGTAGGTATATTAATACACGTATCCACCAAATATGTGTTTTTTAAGCACAACAAAAGTCCAACTATTCGTACTTCTAGTGTATAATCCTCTCAAAGTAAGACTAGAATTACACATTTTCAGATAAAATCGCCTAAAATATTATTTGAAAGTGTAAAATACAACTTTGCAGTTTCCCCAAATTGATAAAAATCTGTTTCTGAAAACAAAACCGCCATTTACAAATAAATGTAAATACATGTAAAGTAAATAAAAGCTAGTTTTATCACACATTTTGCCAGAAATGAGATGTTTTTAAGATGAAATGACTCAACAAGGTATTCAAGATTTATTATTGTAATACAAGTCTTTACATCTTACTGAAAATCTATACAGGTTAGGCAGTTTTGTCATAAATCAAGTGCTATATATTCAGACTAGAAACTAGGCAAAAGTACTTGGTGAGATTTTGCTTGAAGCTGGAAGTGCTAACTGTTACAAATATACAGCTAAAGGAAAATATAGTCTCCTGACTTTATTTATTAATTATTTCAGATATCCAAGAACAGAAGAGACACGCCACATTTTACAGTTATTACTCCTAGATTGTACATGTAGGTGGAAAACACATTTGAGCATCTTTATTACTGACTAATATAGATAAGAGCTTTTTCTCCAGGCTCCCAATTCTAAATTTACATTTTAATTGATTAATTTGAAGGCGATTTATTTATCCGGTTCCAGGTTACAAGCTTTGTTTTCTTGATTGCTTTTAATAAACTATTACTAATCTAGTCTTATCTAATCTAATCTACAGTATTTTACAAAAATGGGAAACATCAAAACTTGGAAAAACAGAAAAAAGAGTGAAAAATTAGCTTGGAATATCAAAAACAGAAACACACAATTAGTTTTTTGTGGTGTTGCATGTAATACATGTTTCCATTTCTACTAAAATTGACATCCTTACTTTGAAAAACACGAGCTAGCAGTCTTAACTGGATTACTGTAAGGTAAACAAGATAACAGCTCAGTGGCTGTTTAGGTCCAGGAACAACTCAGTATCAACAGATGTGACTTAATTAGTGTGATGAAAAAAAGCTAAAGACAAATAAAAACTATGATTTTGTCCGATTGAAATAATATATGAAAGTATGGAGATGTTGTCCAAACAGCTTTAACATCAGAATATGTGTGAGAAGATATTTGGCCTCATAGAAATAGACATTTTCAAAAGTTCTGCTCCAGATTTACCATTTGAAAAAAGGAAGTCAATTTTAAGCTTCATTTTCTTTCTATGTGTGCTTCATCTTGAGAAAAATGCAACAAGGACATAATAAAAAACAAAAACATGTTTTTTTTTTACTGGGCTTGTTCTTTAAGCTTGTTCGTCTTTCGTTCTCTGGTACAAACATGTGATCATAACCTAATACCAGCCATCACTGCCTCAATTAGACCAAATAATTTAACAATTCCTCTTAAGTTTTTCAATCAAATCCTACATTAGCCTTATCATTTTTACAGCTTTTTAAATTACCTCCACAACAAAAACATGTCATGTCATCAAGATTATTATAAGAAACTTTTTTTGCACGACACACGTATTTCAAAACACTAAAGATTTCCAAGAAAACCCATCAGGATTAACATTTTAAACCAGCCAATGCTTTACTGTTAGTCTCCAAAAAGATGTCCCTAAATGACAACATCTTCATTTCTTTCTTGACATTCCTGTTTGAACCTGAAGCCTCGATGTGTTCCAAAAAGCTAAAAACCCTCAAGTTGCCAAGAAATGTTCACAACTGACTGCAGTCATACTCATCAAAAGCACAGCGAGCCTCAGAGCAGAGAGGTTCAAAACGGGACGGACGTGTCCTTTGTACACAAAATAAGAAGAGGGCTTTTGAGAAGCCGTAAGTTTCCTTTTTTTTCTTTTTAGAAAGTAGCTTAAGAGCTGGAAACACCTTCTGTCAGCCAGTGTAAGAGCAAAAAACTACAATCTTCTTGTTCCTTCTCTAGCTAAAAGACAAACAGCTTTGAGTGACTGTAAGATGTTTGTACTTTAATGAATAACTCTTGATTATACTAAAAAAGCATTTTCAACGGTTTTACTGTTCTTACATGGAACAATCATGAGATTTTTTTTAATATATTTAAACTTTATTGTATTTAAAACACTCACATAATCATTACAATGACAGTAACTTTTTAAAATTGCGATAAACATGATGAAATGACCTTTGTTGATATTTTTAAAAATATATGATATGTTAGAAAAATAATTAACATGTTAGTAATCCCTGTTTTGGATATATCATTAAATAAACTCCTAATACATCATATAAATGTTAAATTACAGTATTTATTTCATTTATATAAAGCATTTAGGTGCATTTATTCATAAATTCATAAACTCGATATTGGGAGGGACTGAATGTCTAGAGAACTGGCTCACACACAAAAGAACAGCAGAAACAAGATATAAATAAAATCATATTTTATGCGTAAGAATAAAAAGTGATTTATTTATGGTTTAAAAAATTACAAATAACAATAAATGTTTTTGTTCTTTTTTTTGCCTGAGAAAAAACGCCATAGAAACATAAACATCTAGATCACGTGTCAAAGTCAAGGCCCTCTGGGTAATTAAATTCGGCCCCCCAAATCATTTTATTTTATTATTATGAAAAGCCCGATGTTATCTGTCCTCTTATTTCTAACTTGTATAATTTTTATATAATATATTTTTACAAAGAGTAAAAATAGTGAAAGTTATCTAAGCTTTAAGTTGATTTATTCCGTAATAAAATTCCTGCCTGTTTTTATCCATAGTTATGTTAATAAATAGCGTTTTAAAAGTTAAAAAAATGTAGTTTTAGAGTGTTCAATAAATGTTTATCCTGTTAGGTGCGACCTAAGGTGTGTTTTGGATTGTGGCCCCCTATACGATTGAGTTTGACCCCCCTGGTCTAGATCTTTCCTCCAAACCACAACAGATCTTGCAGCTGTTCAGCGCTGGGATCTTCTCAAGTCAACGACACTTCAGGTTTTAGTATCGGTTCTTCTTCGGCAGCTGACTTTGTCCCAAATAAACCAAACCATTAATATGTGTAAAAAAAAAAAACACAAAAAAAGACTAAAAGCTGCTGGACTCATAACTGTTATGATACTGAAATCAGAATTGGGTAACAAAGACAAAAAAAAACAGGAAATAGATGCTGATGACATCAATAAAACAGTTCTCTCAAAATCCTAATAATCTTACAGTTATTTCACTAACATTAGTTTTTCTCCTTTCTTAACATACTCTCTTAATTTCTTTGGAATTATTGAAAATCACTTATTTTCTTTTAAAAATTATATTTCATGGGCTGCATTGGAGGCAGACGAGACAGCAGCATGTGCAGGTGTGAAAAGGTTGATCCAGCTGTGCGAAGGGAAGCATTACACTTTCATTAACAACAACAGTGGTGTGAGCTATTTTAATAATAAATATGTAAAAAAAAAAAAATTAAAAAAAATGTTGCTTTCTTTCAGTCACAGAAAATTAGTATCTCTTTTATTTTAAAACTGTGTTTGTTTTATGCTTCTGAAATATTTTTCTGATGTACTTTTTGTATCCTACAATAATCTGAACTGTTTAAATTGTAAAATGAGTCTTATATGGTTAAAAAAAGATAATTTGGACATGAGATCAGTTCATATTCCATTGTTTTGTTCTCAAAGGAAAAGTCAGAAATTATAAAATGGAACCTAAATCAAGCAGTTTAATTTAATTTTAAAAAAGGTCCAGTTTTAGTTTATTTATTAAAAAACTAAAATAACCAACAGATGGTTCCTTTCTCAAAGATCTGATTAACTTTAAAAACACACTAACACAGAAAAAAAAGCATCTTTCCCAAACATGTTTTAGCTGAAGGTGTTCCACACGGGCAAACAAAGAAGGATTTTGTCTTTGTCTGTGTTTACCCTGCGGGAGTGTCGCTGTGAGGATACCAGATGTTGTTGTCTCTTTTGTTTCAGCTCTGGCAGCACAAAGAAAAAAAAAACAGTTTATTTAACCTTCTTCTTATCAAGCATTCAAACGTCACGCGTGGACTGATTCAATCTAAAATAAATAAAAAATGCAGATTTAACAGCATTCAGAACAGATTTAGCTTTTAATGAACTCAAAGAACATGAAAGTCAGAGGGAAGCCAAAGTCTAAAGATCTTTTCAGAGTCTCTACTCATGTCAAATTCACAAGAGGTTTCTAATAGATGAATGATAAACAGATGATAAATGGAGGTCATAAATAGCACCTAAATCAGTGGTCCCAGCCCCCGGCCCGCCGGTACCGGTCCGTTGGTCACTTGGTACCGAGACGCAGATAGAAAAAAAGAAATATATGTGCTAACTTAGATTATTTTCTTTTAGTTTATTTTCTTATTCTGAAGAAAATTGCCAAATTCTGTTCACAGCATCTGCCTTGGTCACATGACCTAAAGCTGCTACCTGCATGGCTAGCTGCAATGCTAAGCTAGTAGCCCAAAACTTAAAAGCTAACAAAAAACAACAATAAAACGTATTTGGAAAGTTTCTTCAGGGAGAAAAGATCAATGGAAACCAAAGAAGAGGCTTCAACTTTAAAGAATAATAAAGCTGCTGTTTACAGACTAAACCAGGAGACTTCCTCCACATACGGAATTATTGAGTGTAGCAGAAGTCACTTTAGCTAATAGGTGACGACAGACTCAACTGTTTCACACATGGATATAATAAAGCACAGTGGATTCACGTTTAAATTATATTTAGAAAATACCAGTTTTATGACGGTTGTGTTATTTTATTTTGCTTTATTTATTCATTACACCTTAAAAGTCAGACATAGCTGAAGCTAGCGTCTGGTAGTTAGCCTCAAATTTGACGTTAAAGTCCCCCTATGACAATTTTTTCTATTTAAAAAAAACGTTCCCAGTAGTGTTTTAATTATGATAATGAAGTTTTTAACTAAAATCCCACTACTATTAATATTTTCAGACTTTTTTAAAATTAACTTTCTTTTAGTACCATTTTGTCTTAAAAAATAGATTTCCAGAAGCGTAAAAATGCTAACTTCTTCCCGTTTGGACCGGTCCATGATAATATTGTCTAATTTAAACCGGTCCGTGACCTGAAAAACATGGAGACCACTATCTTAAATGAAGCAAAATCAAGGGACTGAAACATTCCCATTAAATCATCTCAGCTGCAGCAGACTGGACATCTGAGTCGTCATCCACACTAAGCTTACACAGCAAAAACAAGCGCTGACCGTCACTCCCGTCTGTAACAGTGAGTCACCTCCACGCCTCACTCAGCAGCTCAGTCACGTCAATCTTTTCTGAATGTCTGTACTGAAGAAGTGAAGCAGACAAGCTTTGGACTGCAGTTCTCATTAGAATGAGTGCACATGTTGACAGGTGCAAAAACTGCCTGGCTCATTGGGATGACTTGCACTGCTTGTCTGACACGGTTTTAGGGATTTCCTGGGATTTAAGAACCACATTGAGTGATAGAAAAACAATTTAGTGAGTTTGATCATTTAAGAGTATCACTCTTTTATTTACAGAAACTCATTTTTATGTCTTCTCTTGTTTAATGGAAACCAAACTGGTGTGAGATAATAGATATTTTTGCTTCCTTTTATCCTCTTTTAAGCACTAAATAAAACAGTTTGACAAATATTATATTTAATGGATTCAACGTACTGTACAGGTGAATTTTACATGTCTATATAAGTCTATGATGATTTATAATGGGAACTCCTGCATGTGTAAAAACGGACCCTCTCCAAGAAAATTAGAAAAGTGTATTAATTTCCATAAATCAATTCAAAAAAAGTTTTATAGACTATAGATATAGGTCCCACTGTTTAACAGATTAAAAGTATTCATTTGTTTATTTTTACATACAGCAAATTTGAGTTCCAGCTCATAAAATCGACAAAAACAGAATGTCAGAAAATTAGAAAACTTATTGGTTTTTGCAAAAAGATAAAGATAAAATCACATCAAATCAGATATAGGCCTACCGTAATCATGTACATACTTTTTCTTTAGTTTAGTTTATGTTTTATTGTTTGAAATACATTTCCAATTTCCCATATTTCTATGTAGACCTCATGAACTGTCGTCTACTATCCCATAGCTTCTTCCTTTTATTAAATTTAGTTAAAAATGTCTCTTATAGCAGCTCTTTATTTCACTCTGCATCATGAAGGAAAAGCTGGATCCATATTTAAAGGGGAGAGTCTGCACCAGTTAGTGGGTAATCCTGATCGGTGGAGCTGCTTACATGTTTCGTTTTCAGGGAGACCACTGTGTAAGGACAGTCTGAGACTGAAGTGAGGCACATGATCCTCGTTCAGAAATGTGTGGTTTCCAGCGGACAGCCTCGAAATCATGTGAGAAAGTTCTGAAGCAGTTAGAGCTGCACAGTTTGGTTTCTCCGTGAGTTCTCTGGGGATTGGAAGGTCTGTCCTCGCTGTGAACTCACCAGATGCCTACCTGATAGCGCTTCTCGTCTGTGTATGTATTAGCTGATACGGTCATGAGTTAGCACAAAGTATATGCGCAAAATGAATGTGGCAACCAATGTTTTTCTCTCTGTCCATGGCAACAACACACGCCACAATGAACTAGAATCTGGAGAACTTTGAGATTTTAAGTTGCATTGTTTTACTCTAACAAGCCCTTAAATTTCACCTTAACTTTCCTCTGACTTCTGATAGAAAAATGTGAATTCAAGTCTAACTTTAGCATTATGTTCTTGATGTTTGCAGCACTTTTGTAGTTCACATCTACATTTCCTGTCTTTATCCAACAAATATCTAATAAAAAAGAAAACGAACCCATACAAACTTCAGCAGAATGTAAACAAAAATACAACAAAACAATTATCAGCAGACTCACATGATCAAACTTTCTAGAATTGTGGTGGAGATAAAAGAACAATATTTCTGTTTTATTAGCAAAGGAGAGAACCTGAATTCTTTGTATTTTTTTTAAATCAAAATAGTACTGAGCTGCATTTACATCTTACAAAATAGAATGGGTTGTCAGAAAAGTGGATGAAAGTCGACTCTTCAGTCAGAATGAGCTAAAGCTGAGTAGAGCGGTCAACCTCTGATCAGAGGATTGCAGGTTCACTTCCCGCCTATGTGTCCAAGTGTCCTTGAGCAAGACACTCAGCCTCACATTGCTCCTGGTGGTTATAGGTTGGCACCAGTTTAAGCCAGTAGAGCCGCCATCAGTGTGTGAATGGAACTGTGACTGGAAAGCACTCTAAATCAAGGTAGAAAAGTGATCAATAAGTGTACGATATTTACCTAAATGAGACAATTTGAAATAAATGTATACACCATTAAATTAATCTTCCTATTTAGTCCTCCATAGTTACCTTTATCAAAGTGTTTTGTTAATCGCTGATCAAACTTCTCTTGTTTTTTTTTTTTTCATCATTATACATTTTTTGGCTCCTGCGACTTATACTCGGGAGCGACTTATAGTCCAGAAAATAAGGTACTACACAAATCGATTCAGGACTTACGGTTGCTAGGCGACAGGACATTCGCTGATGTAGTGGCTGGAATTATCTATAAGCTAGACTTGTCCAGATTCACAGACGAAGGACCCGGCCTACGTCAGCCGGGAAGGCCGTGTCCTTTGAAGGATGCAGCACCCGGGTTTGGACACACCCATGTGCTACAAGTGCGTTCTTGAACTGTGTCACATCAAGTTTTTTCCTACTTATTTCGTATGCTCGGGCATGGGTTAAAAGAACAAATGAACCGTCACAGAGCTCCTCTGTTCACATGCAGGCCTCTCTACACAAACAGCATTTGTGCGGTCATTGTTTTCCCTCTCGCTGCAGACTGGCAGTAACTACCACGACCTCGGTGCGGAGCAGGAAGGAGAGCTCACAGCTGTCCAGGAGGAAGGTGGGGTTAAGCATGTGGAGGGAAAGACAGTGGGATCGGTTCTTCTCCGTCTTACCCGTATTGCCTCTGAGTCCACGTGGGCTGGATTTGTTGAACTCCACCAGAAAGAGCTGCAGACAGAAAGAGAAGGAGGTGAGGAGGGAAACAGTTATATCTACTCACTTTAACAGTGTATGACGGAGGCCCCTTTTCTCAAATTCACAAACAATATGTGCACACACATATCTGTGACTTTGAGGCATCTTCACCAGAAATAAGATGAGTAAGAAAAGGGAAAGTTATCCTCCTCCTCCTCTCTGCCCCTCCCACTGACTTCACTTCTTCATTCCTCTTGTGATTCATTCCTTTTTTTAATTACGCTCCCATCACTCCTCCTTCAAACTTGCCTCTGAATGTGTATTTTCTGCCCTCTCCGAGACAAAGAGAACAGACATGCTGTTATTTCCCCGTCTTCACACTCTCATCGCCTCTTGGCCTTCTCTGTCCTTCTCCTGCACACGATGAACAATAGCAGAACGCCCAGCAGAGCTATCTCTGATCACGCTGCACGCTCCAGCAGCTGGAGCCTTCCGAGGACGGCTCTCGCTGGCACCGCCGTTTGTCGATCACACCTAGCTGCTTTCCAGACGGCGAGCTTTAAAGAAGCTGCTGTCGAGGTCTGATGTCCGACCAGACCTCAGAGGAGGGGAAAGCGTGCAGACTGTGCGGTGGAGCAAGCAACGCTGCGGGGAAACTCGACTGAAAAACAAACGCCAGGGCGGGAATGGGCAGAGATAGCTGGCTGGCTGATGAGCATTCCAGTGGCTTACCATGATTTATCCACCCCGACTCAAGATCATGCCTCTCTGCTGCACTGGCTTTCAGATTTCACTCTCTATAATCTAAAATACTTGTTTGTTTTAGTAAAGTAAAAACATTGACTCATCTTGGCCTCTTGAATCAAACTGAAAAAAACCTCAGATTGTAATAAATTAAAAGAGCCTTAAAGTTCCTTTTTGGCCCATTTGGCACAAATACAATATATCTAAGATTTAATTAGTGGTAAGTCCTGTCAAATGAATCAATCACTTTCATTTTCAACATTAAAATCTTAAATCTATAAATTGTGGTTTTATTATTTTTTTTCATCTGGAAAATTGTGACCAAAGTGTCATAAAATGTGGCTACACTCACACAACAGAAAGAAATGCTTTAATGTTCCCACTTTAACATCTTATTTATAACATTTCACCAACAGAAAATCGCAGCATCTGACCATTAGTTTGGCTTTCTTTGTGTTCATATTGTTTGTAATCACAGTAAATACAGTTTTGACCAATCCCAGTGCAGTTAAATCCCAGATTTTTCAGTGTATCAAAGGTTGAACTTGTTTTCGTCAGAACTTCCTGATAAAATAAGATTTAAAAAATAAAAGTTAAACCTCCCTGCAGCTCTGTGGTGCAGAAACAGAAAATAAAGGAAGTTGCATCAGTATAAAAAGAATAAATACATTTTATTATAAAAGAATCAGAATAATCAAGTTTAATTTATAACAATCTGACCTTCTACAGGAACATATCTAAATGTTTCTATGGTTAGATGAGAATGGGGTTCAAATTCAGTGCTCATTGGTGGTTTTTCTTTAATAAGGTGCATGCATACCATTGACTGTATATAAGCACTGGACTGAGTGATCCCTCCCCCCTGACATTCCGAACAGGAAGTACCCACTGGCTCCAAAAAGCCCAAATCCCATAGACTTCTATAGAGAACTAAACAGCTATTACACTGTCATTACATTTGTCAGAATAACAATTCTTGCTCTGCTAACTTTTTTTTAACAACTTCTTGCGAATGCTATTTTTGTCATATTTCTTATGTAGAGCAAGTTATTCAAGGTATAAAATGACCAATCGGATAAAACACGACAACAAACATTCAAGTCACGGCACTCACGCTCATCCTCATCTGTCAAAGGAGACGGTTTGCAGTCTTATTCAAGCTGCACGCCGCAAAAGTGCGGCTACAGATGAAGCTATAAAGAAGTCTTGGTTGGTGATTTTAAGGAGGAAATGTGTGATTCTGTTTGATGTGCAATTTATAATGAGCTGTGACGCTGTGAGACCTCTCATGGCGCCCGCTGTGCGGCGCTCAGTGAAGACACATCATACCAAGAAGAGTATAAAAAAAGTGTTTCCATTGCAGTTTTGCGATACACTATTTCAATACCACCTCCACTAAGCCCAAAAATGTTTTTTTTTTGATAAATGTGAGTTTTTTCAAAATTTTGTTGATTCCATTAAGATCATTTATTATTGTAAATCCAATTTGGAAAATTTCAGAGTTAATGGAAACGCAGCTGTTGACAGATTCTTCCGAGCCCGCTTTGACTGGAAGGGGGTGTGGACTTCCAACAAGCTCTCTCCTGATTGGTGAAAGTGGTTGCCATAGAAACTAAAGACTCAGACAGACTCGGACCAATTACTGCTTAATGACGATTTCTGGCTCCAACACGGTGATCTAAATGTGATCTCACACTCCCTCAATTTCACCTGCCACCTTTAAATGTATTTGGACTTACAGTTTGTCATAGATGTACGTTCTTCTTCTTGAGCTTAGATTTCAGTTTGAAGATCCATGTGCCACCAACACAACTTCACAGCAAGTCTAATATGAAACACCGCTATATTATGTTGTTCTTGTGTTGAAAGTGTGAACCTGCAGCTCTTACTTGTCTGTGAGCTCCGAGGCTTCGCTCCCAGGTACGCTAAATTCACGTTGGCCTTCCTCCCGTCGATGATGGGGTTCGCGTCTTTGCATGCCAGCTCTGCAGCTCCCCTGTCCCCCATGGTCACCTGTTGACAGCAAAGTTGGTTAAAGGAGCCTGTGGAGTGAATGTCTCAGATAACGAACATGCAACAACTTCCTCAATCTCCTCAAACAAGCTTATCTAAAAACAACAAATAGAATAAGAAATCTGCTTTAAAGCTGAAGGTTTTTATCTGATGTGAACTATAAAAAGGATGAATGAAGGGATCTATTTGTTTTTTAGGTCCAGTTTGAACAGTAAAAACAATCTGATTGTTGTTGGAACACACGGTGAGGTTTTGTAGAGCTGAGGAGTTTATGCTCACCTGTCCATCAAAAGTCTTTGCTCCCTTTGTATTGGTTTCTACATCGAAAATGACATGGTTCATTTTAAAAATAACTTCTATGGACTTTAAATTCAATCACATAGATAAAAAAGGTTTGGGGACCTGTGATTACAGAATTTTTTTTTAAATGAGCTGAATTTTCTCCTGTTTCATCTTTTCACCTCTAGTATTTTGGGGCCTTTCTGAGTTTTTGTTCCACTTTATAATTTGCGTTATTAAACAAGTTGTTGTGGTAATACGTGATATCCATCGTTTTAGTACTTCCCCAGATCCTTTTTTTAAATTTAATTTTACTGATAATTTCACAAAGAACCCAGAAATGTCCAAAAAAAACCCTCAATCCCAAACAGTAAATGTTGTCATTTTTTACTTGCACAAATCCCAAATTATTAGAATCAGACAGTTTTGATGTTTTACAACAAAGATAAAACGTGTCTAGACTAGGACTCCGGATCCACGAGTGGTTCTTTCATCCCTTTATTGTGGCTTTTTAGCTTTATTGAAAAATGTTAATGATTGAATACGTAATTGATTAGTTATTTAAGTTTTGTCATTTCTGCTTTCAACATGTCAAACAAATAAGCAAAAAAAGTTTAATTTACTGTCAGAAATTCCGTAGAAATTATCTTTAAATTTGTGTTTTTAATTTATAAGTGGTTAAAGTTGTGAACAAATTGAGTTTAAAATAATTGAATATGGTTTAGAGTTACGTGTTTTGTTCCTCACATCTTAGAGAATGACAACAAAAAACTCAATTTATTCTTAACATTTTGAGTTTCTTTTAAATAAATAGGTTCTACTAAAATGTTTGTATCTGAAAGTAAAAGGGAAAAAATGTCAGCAGCACACCTAAATCCTAATGACAAAATACATCATGTTTGACTGTCCTGTATTTTTCATTTCAGTAAAGCTGCTGCAGCAGGAGGACCTTTTTTGACACAGGGTGGCTTTTATTTTGAAAGGAACTAGAGTGTTCTGCTCTCAAAAGTAGAAGTTACAAATATTATATATGGAAACATGCTGGTGCTATTGTAGTTTAATTATTGTAATACTTCAATTACATTTATAAATCAATGTTTAATTGACAAAAAAAGCATAAATATTATGTTTTTTTTTAAGATAAAGTGAGCCTTTTGGCTCTCGTTGAGTTCTGGTCTGTAAGAAACTAGACCAAATGACTCTTCTAGTGTTAAAGGGTGCAGGCCCCTGGTCTAGATGAATTAAACATGTATGAATCCAAAAGCAAAGCAAAGACAAAGTCAAAACAATGTGAAAGATGACTTAAAAAATAAGGTGAACCTCCACTAAACTACAGAAAATGCTTCAAAAATGTATTCCAAGAGATTATTATTCCAACCCTGATGTGTCATATCTTGTATCATGTTTGTTTTACTGGCCTAAAATCAATCCAGGACATCTTTAGCCAAATCATTCACATTTTAGCTTCATACATTTCAGTCCACTGTTGTTTTACGTCTTTGTAAAATACAATTCGGACTGTAATGATGGATGATCATTCGTTGATGCATCACGTGTGTTGTCCACTCACGTTTTTACATACTAGTAAAATAAACCTACTGTCTTTCAATCCAAATGATATTTTCTAATATCAACTTAATCAATTTATTTCATGGTATGAGTCCATTCAAACACCAACTTGCCTCAGACAGATCCATCTGGTTGGATCATAGGAATATAAATCAATTCATTAAGTTGATTAATCCTTAAACACTTATGTATAATTAATTAAGTAAATAGTAAATAATGGGGATACTTAGATAAACAAGAAAAAAGTGAGTAGACAAAGCGAACACACAGATCCTGTTGTTGTAAAATCCGACAGCAGATGGATTTCTGGTTTGTTATAATAGTGAAAAAGAGGAAGTAGTGACAGACTTTGTGTTCTGAGGAGGAGAAACTGAAAACCACATCTACTAATGTGAGGCTCAAGCTGACACGAGTGAAACGGAGTCCAACACACACCAGTCTATCCGCCCTTCTCTGTGTCTGTCTGTTTGACTCACAAACAAAACAACCCACCAAACTCGGCTTGGCAGGACGGGGGTGGGGGGTGGAAGGCTGCAAGGGAGGAAGTCACAACGAAACCACAGCAGCCTTATCTTACACTGCCAACCGACATGTCACACCTCTGGGACCAAACACTCCCCCACCCCGGTTAGACTGTCTCACACACACAAATAGGAGACACACATCAGTCTCTCCATGCAGCCTGTTATGGCAAGCGAAAGAGATCATAAATCACCAGGAAAAACCATTGACTGTAGGCAGAGAACTGGACAGAGCAGGTGTGACATCACCCACAGAAATGCCATGTATGTGACAAATTTTTTGTTTTTTGCCAGCAATGTAATCATTTAAATAAAAATAAAACAATTTATGCTTTTATTTTGAAGTCAATAACTTCTATTCAGAGACAGGAAATGCTTTGTTTCTTTGGTGTTCTGCTAGTGGACAGTGGAACCATACAGTTTTGTGGAGAAAACTCTACACCTCCAGTTCTATTACATGAAGCCAATTCATGTGGTATTTTTCTACTATATGGATGTCACCATGTTGGAGCCAGACGACAATGATTGGTCCGAGTCAATCTGAGACGTTCTATGGAAACAACTTTCACCAATCAGGAGTGAGCTTGTTGGAAGTCCACACCCCTTCCACTGAAAACAGCTCACGAGAATCTGTCAATCGAACGTTCAGTTTATAACTTGAATAACTTGTGATAAAGAAAAAACATTATGGAAAAAATTAGAATTAGCATTGTTAGAATTGTTAAGAAAAAGGCGTAAATGACAGAGATCGTTGGTTCACCTTTCGGCATATCCCGTCATTAGTTGCCACAGCGCATCAGCTTTCTATGATTCCCACAGGTGGTTTGGGAGAGGTTTTATCCTGTGTTTAATCTGAAAAGGGGGCATATAAGAGCCTCGTTTCGCTGAGCGGGCCGGTATTTGGAGCGTTTCCATTGTAAAACAGACCCATTAAACAGCATAGACCCGTACCTCTTGAAGGTCCCCATCCGTTGTAAGTCTATAGAAAATAGAATGGGACGGTTGAGGCGGAGCCACTGTAGCCACCCGCTGATTGGTAGGAAGTAGTGCTGACACAGAAGATTATTTTAATAGTTGACTAATCACCGATTATTTTTTCTGATTAGTCGAGTAATCGGATAAAACACACATCTTAACCATCAACAGCTTTAAATTAACTAAAAACTAGATAGGTAGCATTACCTGTGATAAAGCTAGTGTGAATCCTGTAAGCGGAATTTAGCCGCTAATGATGCTAGTGACGATAGCTGAAGATGCTGAAATTGATAGCTAAAAATGCTGACGCTAATAGCTGAAAACGCTGAAGCTGATAACCAGCTAAAATATTAATTAAATGCCAAATTAGCCAAAAAAAACCCTGAAAAAAACTAAGTTGGCCATTACAGCTTGCATCTAGCTGAAATTATAGCTAAACTAAAATATAGCCTAAAAACAAAAAAAGACTAACTTAGCCGAAATAGCTAACATGATGCTAAAATATTAGCTAAACTCCAAAATAGCCTAAAAAACCTTAATAAATGTCAAAATAGCCAAAAAGCTAGCAGAATGTCATTATAACTTTCAACTTTACAACACTCTGACTCCATATAATATAAAGCAACGACTAATCGACTATTTTAGTAGTCGATTAGTCGACTAATTGCGGCTGCCTTAGTAGAAAGTAAAAACGACATTAGAAAATGCCAATATAGCGCTAAGCTAGTGACTCTGTTTTCCTCTTTATGCTGGTATTCTTCTTAGCTGCCCACAATGTTCTTTCAAACAACATTAAATTCCTGTTATACATGATGTACAAAAGGTAATTGAGGAAACAGACCAGCTGCTGGATGACCTCCATTGTTGTTGCTTTTCTAGTTGTCGGACTACAATGACACGCTAGCGGTCTACACCATGAATTTACCATGAAAACAAACCGCTCAGTGGGAGCGAGATTTAACTGAGTGGAAATGAGGCTATGGAGACACAGACTAAGTGCCCATGGCATCATAGTTAGGCAGGAACACGAAGGGTTTTGCCTATAACTAAAAAGGACCTCACTGGGTGAAGCTCAATGCTCTCCCTAGGAAGAGAACCCAGGTTTGCCATCCTTACACCAAATGAAAAATTCAGCCACAATTAGAACGACTGAGTAAAATATATTTATTTCTCAATAGCAGTGTGTGATTTTGGCTTCTTGGAGCCAGGAGGAGGGGTCATTCTGTCCAGTTCTCTTAGGTTTTTTGTAGTGATTCATGATATCTTTCGCTTGCCATACCTTTTACTTTGATATATTTTGCTTGCCACAGTTTTTCAGTCTGTGCGCGCGCTCCTTTTTGGCGAGCGCACAGATAATTGGTGACACACTTTCAAGAGAGAACCTGCTCCTCACGCCTCAGGCATGTGACTGACATCAGCCGACACTCCACATGTGGCTTCTGCCTGAACAAAGTGACAGCTCTGTTTGGCCTGCAGGGCTGAGAAAACTTGCCAGAGGTTAAAGTGACAATCAGGGGAAACCAGAAAAGAAACAAAAACTAAAAAGAAAAAAAAAACTGTTTAAGCTTTTCTTAAAATATTAAAAGTTTAAGATCAGCAGCATTTCAATGAAGCAAAGAAAACACCCCAAACAGATGAACTTACAAATCCATATCCTCTGGATTTCCCCGTCTGCTTGTCCGTGATCACCACCGCCTCGTCGATTTCGCCGAAAGTCTCGAAATATTTCCGAAGTGAGGCGTCGCTGGTGTGATAGGGCAGCCCCCCGACGAAGATCTTGGTGTAGGTAGTGTCTTTCTCCATGGTGGGGTGCATGATCTCAAACGGAACCCCGGCCAGCTGACCCAAAGACAGCGGGGAACTCATGCGGCTTGCAGCGTGGCGCACAGACGGAGGCGGAGGGAGAACTTTACGCGCGGCGAGCTCCGGCTGCCTGCTCCAATAACAGACACTTCATTGCGCGCACGCGGCTGTTGGACGTGCGCTTCTCCCCCCCTGCAGGTGTAAGACACGTCCGTCCACAATTTCCAACAAAATCCAAATTCCAAGTGAAATCCACTTCCAGCTTCAGTCTTCCACTTTACATGTGGTCCAATAGCGGAGCGGTGCGTCTTTTCCCCGTGGCGCAGCCCGCCTCCAGCTCCACCCTGGACACCCCCACGCTTTATCTGACACCATGACGGAAGAATTATTTGGCGTCTTCTTTAACTGACAAATAGGGAGTCTTAGTTTCATACAAAAAAAACAAAACAAAACAAAACAAAAAACTTCACGCATTAATAATCTCAGAATTCCTCAAAGGATGTCTGATCTTTCACAGGACAACACTGTTATGTAATATGAGGCACAGAGGGGAGATTCAACTTTTTTATTTAATCAAATAAACTCACTGACATCTCACTTGTGTGGCTCATTGACACAATAAAGACGCGTTTTTATACAAATAAACATCACAAAAAGAGATATTTATCTGTAGATCTTTTATTGTGAAAGAAAAACGTGAGTTATTACTGTAGTAGTATTTCATAAACGGTCAAAACAATTCTTATTTGATGTGAATTTGACATATTTTATAATAATTAATTTAGTGTTTGAATTAATGAGTTTCCTATTATTCTGGAGAAATTTTAGGCTATTTTTGGTTTCAGTACAGTGACATTAAACTGAATTCAGTAATTCATGAATTAAAATGTTTGTTTCTTAACCTAAAACAACCTGGACACATTTTACATAAAATTAAAAATATGAGGAACATACTGCAGACATAGAATACAATTCTGGCTTTATGCAAATTCTGTCCCTACAACTGTTTAAACTGCCAATATGTCACAGATTTCCCAAAGTAAAAACCTAATATGAACATTTTACAAAAAACCTTTTATAAATCCACTGATGGTTAAAACGTTGATGGCTTAAAAATATATAATATGCATTTTTTATGCACAATGCAGTGCAATCATATGCACTAACCTTGTAAGCATTGATACACTTGATTTTTCGCACAGACTTGAGGGAAATTTCTGGGTTATTTGGAATTGCAGATTAGGGAAGGCAGTCTGCTAAGTAGTGAAGGAATTTGGGCTCAACCTACAGATTTTTTTGTGTTACACTGCTGTCACAATGGGTTATTTTGGGTTAAATCTAAACTAAAATGTTACTTTTTTGTTACATTTCCTTCCAGCTGCTACTTTTGCCTTAATAACTGTCAGAGTTTCTTGTTTTTATCCATTTTATTTTTCTAATTCTTTACCCTTTTTTTCATATATATCTTTAAAATGTGTTCAGAGAAATAAATCAGTATAAGACCTCATGGTTCTAAGAGAACCGGCTCTGCTCAGGATTTGGTTGCACCCCCATTCACACCTCCCTACAGCAACAATTAAAGATTCTAATTAAGGTCTTCAAAGACTGACAAAAGTAGAGTTTGTTGATTTGTGATCATATTTTAGACACTAAAATCGTTAAGTTTGAAGCAATTCTTATATGAAAAATCAAATTGTTCTTTATGCCTGATTTGTGTTTAACAATAAAGGAGAAAATCCACAACATTAAGTGAAGTGAAATTTCCCCTCAGAGCTTCATTTAAGGCTTTCCTGCAGGAGGAGGAGGAGGAGGAAGAGGAGGTCCGGGACGACCGGGGAGGTGTGAAAAAGTTTCACTTGAAGGCTGGCGGGGCGTTCGGGACGTCATAAGCTCACAGATGAAAGCGAGGCTGCAGACGGAGACATTTTACTCTTCACATGTTGATGAAACCCCTATGAAGGAGAAAAGTCACGTTGCATTCACTGAGCGAAGGGAAAACCCAGTGCTGTGCTGCTTTCAAGATTTCAGAAACAAACAAAAAACTCTCAAACAATATAATGTTTAAATATAAATTTGTATTTACATCAATATTAACATCAAGAAAAAGGCATGAAAAAATCCAACAGTATTTACATCCTCTGATA
>NC_050518.1:14923798-14930712 GCF_002922805.2 Oryzias melastigma | reverse complement strand
ATAACACTTTCAAATCTTCATTTTTAAAATCAAAGAAACACAACTCCAGGCTGGGACAAAAATGGCGTTGACCTTGAATGAAGACACCGTTCAAGCTTAAAAGAACATTCTTATGTGGAGGAGCACCAGGAAACCAAAAAAATAAAAATAAAAAAATCCCAAAACAAGAGGAAAGAACATTTCATAAGGATGCGGGGGATATAATGTATGCGGCACGACTTAGCTCCATGTACATCAGAAGCTATGTGCAACAGGAAAAAGCACACAATCAGGAACTGCTTCTATGCACGGAAACGCACAAACAGAAATCTTTGGATCAAGCGCGTGTTCAAAGGTAGATTTTTAAAAGTTTTGCTGGAGAAAAAAAAGTAAAAATCTTTATTTAAAATAACAAAAAACACCCGATAACGAAAGGACTGACGGATAAAAAGTGTTCATCTTTTGTGGCCTCCCATCAGTTAAAATGATCGTTAAGAGAGCTGCAAATGGAAGCAAGAGGTCAACACCAAACCTACAATCTGCTCCCGAAGGAATCAGGAATCAAACTCTTTTAGTTCAGACTTAATCTGGATTTTTTTCTTAAAAAAAAAAAACATTAAAAAAGGATAACCAACTAGCACCTCTGTAGCAAAGACTATCCTAGGAAAATAAGAATGATCTGGATTATCACAAATCAAAAAGGAAAAACAACAAAAATGGCGGTATGAAAGAAGATCTGCATGCACCGCTTACGAAAAGAGGCCCTTTGCTTTCCCTCTGATGGTTTCCGAAAATAAAAACTGACCTAAGACCCAATAAGAAAATTCCACTTTAAATATCAAGCCGTACAATCTGTGCAAAAAACGGTATGAGATCTACAAAAGCTTATATATATTTATATATCATACATTATTTACAATTCATATTCACATGTAAAAGAGAAAACCTTCCAAAATGAGAGATCTTAATACTGCAGTACCGTTTCCACTTCAGCTTCGCCCTCAGAGGGAAACCAGGAGGAGGGGTTATTGCTAAAGACCTGTACGCCTTTAAACGCCTTCCAGCTTCATTCAATAAAACCAATCCGCCTCATTTGTGCATTTTTAGCTAAAATTTACCTCTAAAAGTGTCGAAGCTGCTCTGATTTTTTCAGCTGGTTTCCACTGAGGAGCGAAGACGGCCACCGTACCTCATTTCCAAAGTCTGAACTGGGAGGGGACACAAAAATAAGCAGGAAATGTTTGATGCGAAATTCTTGGGGTAAAGGCCTCTATATTGCCACAATCCTTCTGGTGTTGGCTTTTCCGTAAAGTGCAACCAGCCAACGAGTAATTCCCTCGTATTTCGTGACACCCTGGAGGACACGATGTGCTACTGCTTAATGACATTCATGTGAGCGTCACAATCTGGCGGCTCGTCAGCGGGAGGAGCCGCTGTAGGAAAACCATCCTCCAGGAGCAAAAAAAAAAAAAGAGACAGGAATCAGAAAAATACAGCTTCATGGTACATTCGGCAGAGTCTGTGGGGTCCCTGCTCCACCCGGGGAGGGAGGGCGGGGCTTGTGCCTGCAGAGTTCGTGTGTGGAGGTCCCAGATTGGTTTGTTCTCAGGTTGCCAGATGGAAAATACTGGCATTCGGTCCTAAAGGAAGTTCACTCCCCCGTGTGGTGAAGGTGCAGCGTGTCCCGTCCACCCCCACCGCCGCCCAGCGCAGACTGCCCGTGTCCTGGTCACAGAGAGCTGCAGCTTTCAGCAGTACTTCTACATTTTTGGAAAGAAAAAAAAGAGAGAAAACATGAGCAAGTGGAGGCAACTATTAAAAAAAATAAATTGACAACAATGCATGCGTGCAAACGTCATTTAATAATAAAATGTATTGTTTTTTGGAGCATGAAAAAAAGGTTTCCTTGGGAAAGTTTGGTAAACACTTTTAGAAAGTATATTTGCTCTGAAAAAAAATATCAAACATGCTTTTTAGCATTCAAAAGAAACACAAATAATTCATATTTTAAAGTGAAATATTGTCTTTTTAAAATATATTTTTAAATCACCGTCACTTGTGTCTTTAACAATTTCTTTTATAGTTCATTTAAAACCCTCATTTGTAAAAGCTGTGTTTAAAAATTGTTCATTCTAGATGCAAAAATGTACAACTGCCATCACAACACAAAAACAAACAAAACAATAAAAGCTGGAGATGAAGTAATGCATACAGTCATGTTAAAGAAACGGATTCCTCACTAGATCCAGGTTCACTTTTCGCGGTCTAGTCGTTTTGAAGATTTTTTTAAAGCATATTTGCATCTTCTTTTGCTTCCTATTGGCTGTAGAATTTGTCAATAATTCTCCTCCATGAAGTCTCTCCTGTATATAATGTACCGAGCTTGCCAATTTTAAATAAATCCTTGATTGGTGCTTTCATTCTTAATTACCGTATTTTCCACACTATGAGATACACTAATATTAGGAGTAGTTATTAGTAGTAGAGTTTTTTTGTACTTAATTCATACACAAGGTGCACTGTATTATAAGGTGCAAAAAAAAAAAAAATTAACAGAAGCAAAACAATGAGTTTAGTGAAACTTTATTAAACTATTTAACAAACTGCTCCTATTATATTTTAATCAATCTTCTCCCACAAAACATCTTTAATGTTTGAATTAAACAGCTGCGTAATTCCGTCATCAAACATGTTGGTTTCCTCTCACTGTTGTCAGAGTCTGTCTCATTGACAGATCTTTGTTCATCAATGATACCGACGGTCTTAGTGAAAGCAGATCTTTAGCCCTGGAGTCAACAAACTTTCACATATATCAGCATATTTATTGTGTTTTCAATTTATATATATATATATATATATTTTTTTTTTAAGTGAAGTTATTGTGATTTTGTATTTTTCTACTTTGTACAGTGTCCTTGAGTGTTTTGAAAGGCACTTTCAAATAAAATGCTGGTAATATGGTAAACTTTACCGTCGTCCTCATCGTTTCCCAAGAGGACAACTTACCAGAATCTCTGTCTGTGACTCAAAATGCGAACAGCGTGATCATGTCTGCGCTTCTGTGTCAGCGAGAATCGGTCTGACAGTCAATCGAACTGAGACTTCCCAAAGTTGAACAAGAACATTTGACAGATTTTGGAACTTGGTACACAAAAAAGGTGCACCGGATTATCAGGCGGACAGTAGATTTCTGAAAAATGTTTAGGCTTTTAAGTGCTCCTTACAGTGTGGAAAACACGGTATTCAATTTATGACTTATTACTTGTGTTTGTTCGTTTCAGATCTTTTTTTTTGTATTACTTACCATTTCTAAATCCCATCCTTAACAATAGACTTATTTTTCTACTAAAGTTTGAACTTTGAAAGTTTAACCAAGAGAGAAAAGTGTGAAAATGTTCATGATTGTGAGAAAAGTGTGGAAAGTGCACAGAGAGGAGTTTAGAGCCTTAAAACATATAATCCTATTTTATGAATGTCAGCGATCGTCGATTATTAACTCCCGGGAGTTCCTTCCTATGCTTAACATTAGTGTTAATGCACATAAATCCAAACACAACCCAAACATGTTCCTTTCTTTGAGAATGTTATCTTTTACTTTGAAGTTCTCCACAAATAAAGAGTGTGAAAGTCGTCACATGTTAAAAGTTGCTCACAGGAGAGTAAATCATTTTACTAAGACTTGCATAGGAGTCCACTGGATTTTTGACTTTGCACTTACACAGATCTACTCCACCGAAATGTTTTCAGGCTTGATCACTTGAAAGTCTAATAATCTACAAACATACGCACAAAATGTGAAAATTTCCAGAAGTTCTGTTGTAAGAAACATCTTTTCTCTTTCAGAATTAAAGCTCATGCACTCATCAATGGAAAATGAAACCCTTCTACTTTATTTTATTAAACGGTTTTGAGTCTAAAGTGTCGTATAAAAACGGAAATGTTGATGATGGGACACCGTGAAGTGATTTAGCTTTAAGCCATGAAATAAATTCAGAGTAGAAGCTTTTTTTTTATCTTCCTTTTCTCTTCATAATACATACCAACTCTCTCTGAACTGAAGTTTTCTGTATTGTGAAAATAAAGAGGATCAACAACAGAGAAACATTTTCACACCAGTGACCCCCCCCCACCACCACCACCCTCAGTTGCGTCACACTTTTCCGGCAGGACTCCGACTCTCGCC
This sequence comes from Oryzias melastigma, assembly GCF_002922805.2. Classification (NCBI taxonomy): domain Eukaryota; kingdom Metazoa; phylum Chordata; class Actinopteri; order Beloniformes; family Adrianichthyidae; genus Oryzias; species Oryzias melastigma. The sequence goes on along the minus strand of NC_050518.1, from coordinate 14,926,550 downwards.
ACATACCTGATCCGGCCCCATAGGCATGCGTCCCATAACCATTGGGTTCATTCCCATTTGCCCACCCATCTGACCCATGTGACCCCCTCCTCCACTGGACGGCATGCCCCCGTTCATCATCATCCCTCCGTACTGGGCCGGATTTCCCTGCTGCCCAAACTGCTGCTGAGGATATGAGGCGCTGATGGAGGAGAAGGAGAAGGGTTCAGAAGGGGACAGCCTCTATCTACCATCTATCTGTGGAAACATCTCCCACCTGGTCCGTCCCACTCCCCCCTGAGACCAGCCTTTCATGTCAGGACCCTGGTACATGGGGCCGCCCTGCGAGTGCTGTTGCATCATGGGGTTTTGAGGCCCCAAGCGGCCAGGCATCATGGCGTTAGGAGGACTGCCTCCCGACGGGCCAAAAGAGGGGTCTCCTTGTTGAGCCATCCCTGAAAACACAAAACTTGATTCAAACTGAGCTGTCGCAGGAACACGGAGCTGAAGAAGGAGGATAAAAACGCACCATAGTTGCTGCTGTAACCAAACTGCTGGGGGCCCGGCTGGGCCATGTTGGGCCCCCCCATGGGGCCGTCCATGCCGCCGGGAGCCGTGACGTTCGGAGGGGGGCTGAAGCCTCCGGCTGCTGCGGCGGCTGCAGCTGCCGCTTGCTGCTGCTGCTGCTGCATGAACATCATCATGCGCTGCCTCCTCATCTGCATGGTGACCACCTCTCTGCTGCGCTGAGCCATCATCTGAGCGTTCAGGAAGCCCGGCTGCACGCCGGACAAGAAAAAATGAGTGATTTTGAAAAAAAAGTTAACTTTGCAGCCGATCTGATCATCGCTTTTCTATAAAGTGCGACTGTGCAACTGATCAGGTAATAATTATTTTATTGGTTTATTTCATACGATATAACTGCTGTGAACAATATTTGAATTTTTTTTTTTTTTGTGAATGATTGGAAAACTTAAAAGTTTCACTTCATCACAGACACATCACCATGGCAACAACGCCGTACCTGTCCTCCCATGCCGGGCTGCATGCCAGGCCTCATGCCGGGGTTTCCTCCAGGGGTCTCCATCTTCATGCCCATGCTCTGTCGCGTCTGGTTCATGAACTTCAGCAAAAACGAAAAAGTGACGTCATGAGTTGATGCTATCTTTGTAGAGATAACAAATTCAATGGTGCTTAAAGTACGTAAATAAAAAAAAAAGAAGTAAAAACAAACAAAAAAAATGTTCTGGTTACTAACTGGTGCACACAAGATAACAAATTCAAAGGTGTACAGAGTCCCTAAAGCAGAGGACACCTAAACTTATCTAAAGTTCATGGATCATTAACATATTTTTAAGACGTTTTGATTTTTAAATCTATGTAAATGCAAGTGTAATTTAAAAAAAAAATAGCAACAGAATAAAATGTAATTTTAGATGCAGCGCACAAGTGATTCTGCTATTTTTAGCAGAGACCTGTGGGCACCTTGAGTGGTCCTTGAGGGCACCAGGTTGGTGACCCCTGACCTAAAGAGACATGGTACATAATAGGGACATATGTAAATGATAACTTGAAGTAAATAAAATAACCTCAACTAATGATATACCGGGGTTATAATTAGTATTCTTTATCAGTTTAGTTCATTATTCTGCTATTTCTACCAATAAAAAAAACTTAAAAAACTTTCTTTCCTATAGAAAAAAAAATTGTGTTTCTGATAGAACTTTTTTTTTTTTTTCTAGTTTCCACTAATCTTTTAGGCTTTTCTTCAGTTTGAAAGTGGCACAGATATGAATACTAACTGATTTAAGAGCAGAAAACTGTGCACACTATTTCATTTAAATGGTTAAAAATGTGTAGAAACATTTTACAAAAATCTTTACACAAATATCTCAAAAACTCGAACAAAGAAAAGCCTCAGTTTCTGCTCTGTTGTTTTTCATTTTTGATCTCATTCACACGAACACGGTTAGAAATAGACGAATTACAACCGTTTGCCACTAACTAATGTATCATACTACCTAATGTTTTTATTTAATTCGATGACAAGTAAACAATAAAATGTTCTATTATTTCTAAAAGTGGGTTTTAATCGCTCGCTTTGATACTTTTATTCAAATGCTCGGCGCTGTCAACGAGACAAAGCGGCGCTTAATTAAACCGTTTGTGAAAGATTAAAATTAAAGCCGTGCACAGATTTAGAGAGTTGGAGTGCCCCGTTGTCTTTGTTTAAACTCATTTTTCGAATAAACCAGAAGCCAAATGTACAAACACTTGTACAACTTGTTGACAGATCGTGACATTTTATTCACACTGATCTGTTTTTGGGATTGGTCAGGGAAGAGTTAGTAAGAAATACTTTATTTTCTACAGGAATCTTCTTCAGTCTGCAGAAATATCAGATAAAAAGTGACATGGTAAAGTTTTAGCATCATCAGTCTCTTTGTGTGGATGAATCCTGTAGCAATAAGATCAGAATTATGTTTTTAAATCTGTTTTTTTTCTCCAAAAAATAAAATACAAAAATAGTTAGGAGCTTTTCTGGTGTGAATATCCCACCACAAAATTGAAAATTATTCTTAGAATAAATAAAATGTAAAACAAAAATAATATTAAAAAGACAAATGAGGAAAAAATCAATTTAAAATAAAAAAACACAACTTTTTTTTAGAAATAAAGTACAATATTTGTGGAAAAGTAAGCCTATTTTACAACATTTTAATTTTTTAAATTTAAAATAAAATCTTTTCTCCTAATACAAGAGCTACACTGA
>NC_050518.1:14907570-14921799 GCF_002922805.2 Oryzias melastigma | reverse complement strand
GGTGCTTGAGTTTTGTTGTCAATGACAAAAAATAAAATATATTTGAGAAAAAAAATCTGTATTTATAAAGGATTTATATCAATTTTCTATACATTGTTACAACTGTTTGTCAGCTATAGGACTCTAGAACGCCTCATAGACATTGGAAAAAAATAAAAATTTTAAAGTGTATTTTAGTGGTATTATTTATAGGGCTCGATATCGCCAATACTTTCCAGAATCAATAGCCATTTTCAAGGGGACGTCAGACAAAATGGCGACAGAGCCGAAAATACAAATAGTTACTTCCGGTGTTCAGGTTTAGAACGGCAGAGCTGACAGTTGAACGCTCTTTACCACCATTTTTCGTAAATAATAAAAATGTCACTTTACATATTTTAAAAGAAAAATGTACAATAATTATTCTATGAATGTCCTGCCCAACTGTATTTTAATTAATTCTCATAGATCGTTCACAAATCTAAATACAAACTTGAATAATCTTTCAAAATTGGAGGTTTTATTGAAAATATCGATCTTTTATTTGAGCAGATATTATTCTAACAGGTTCTATTTTGCTTGATTTTATTTGCACGTGTTTTAAGTGCGATCGAGCACAAAAACTGATGCAAATTCATGTTGGCCACACGTACCAGGTGCAGCCAAGATGCACATTGGCGCTGTTATACACGTTATTAACATAGCAGTTTTCCCTACAGGAGATCAATAATGTTTGATTATATTCTAAATGCATATAGATAAAAATAGTAATTATAATATTATTTTTAAATAGATATTTAAATAAAGTTTTATTTTTGTAAACTAGAAATCCTTGAGCTAAAGTAAACATGGCATAATTTTTCCAGATATTATCCCGTGATGTTACTGCACCAGCCTGTTGACAAACCGCCACAGTCAACTCTTGAAACACTCGCCTTGCAGGCCGTCATCAAGGCAACCCTGTGGTTTGTTCCCTGTTCGGTTTGCCGCACCACCTCCTGTCAGATCGGGGTAAAAGTCCGAGCTTGACCCCCTCAGATCGCCCAGGATGGACTCCAGGTTATGTAACTGAATTGGAAAAAAACACAAAAAATGTGTCATTTGTGAAAAGTAAGTAAGAAAACTGTCTGCTAATGCAAATATTGGGAATTTAAAGACACATCTTACGTCATCGGATGGTTCAGACTTGATCTTGCTCTCGGGATGTTCAGGTAGAGGGCCCCCAGTGGTGCCAGGAGGCCCCTTCCCCTCCAACTCCTCCAGTTTGGGCTTCACGTCCACGGGCTCCTTGGAGTCATCCTTGTTGAGGAGGTAATGGAGAAGGGCGTGGGTCTTCTCCTTCTTCGGACTGTGCTGCTCCTGTTTGGAGTCTGCTGGGAACCCGGAGCCCAACCCGGGCCCCGAGACGCCGGCTGCAGCCTCGCTGGCCTCCTGGCCCCCCAGCGATACTTTCCCTGTTGCCTCTGCTGTGATCTTTGCCACTTCATCTGGAGTGTTTCCGTTCTGAAGAAGCTTGTGCAGGATCTTGTGCTTCTCTTGCAGGGAGCCAGTGTAGTGCGCCGATGACAGAGACAGCGCGGCGGCCTGCCCGGCTGCCTGGCCGGAAGCGGCTGACGAAGAGGACACCCCTGTTGACGAAGGGCTGGTCATACCACCCGAGGCGTCCTTACAGTCCAAGCCGGCGTCACTTCTGCTGCTGTTGGGTGGTGGTACAGGTGGCCCCGACGCTCCGCTGCCTCCTATCCCCAGCTCCTCCGTGGGTGAAGTCAGCAGCTGCAGCAGCTTCTTGTGGCCTTTGCTGTCCGGCAACCTACGCTGGGCTTCAGAGCTCGCCACTCCCGCCTCGTTGCTTCCCTCTCCAGACTCTTTCGTCGACGTAGCCGCCTGGCTGTCGGGCCTGTCGCCGGAACTTTCCGCCTGATGTTGATGATGGTGGTGATGGTGCGTGGATAGGTGGTGGTCACCGGGTCCCAAGCCTCCAGCTGGACTTTTGGAGCCATCTTTGGCCTGCTGGTTGGGCTGTGATGAAGAGGAGGATGAGTGGATGCTGGGAGAGCTGTCAGGTTTGTGGGCTGGTGAGGGGGAGGTGAGAGTGGAGGAAAGAGAGCTGCCCACTCCCTCGCTGATGGCTTGTAGCGCGTTGAGAGAGCTGCTGGAGAAGGTGGAGGTGCCCCCACCACCTGCTCCACCAATACTGCCCATAGGTGAGTGCATACCTGCAGCAGAAAAACCTCCAATAACCATCAAACGGTGAAGCTGGACTGTTGAAAAGTCGCCTCTTACACTTACCTCCGGGGGAAAACTGGTTGGCGCCCATTTTGGGGCTCCCTCGGTTCCGAGGCGACATGAGGAGTCCCTGCTGGGGACCCCCCATTCGAGGACTCCCAGAGGGGCTGTTCATGCCGCTGAGTCCGAACCCGCCGCTGTTCTGAAACGGGGGCTGCTGCGGATGCGGCGGCATGCCTTGGCCCGGATGGTTCATGTGCCCCATCTGGTTCATCTGCATCACGCGGTTGCCCATGCCTCCTCCGCCGCCACCTCCCGCTCCGCCGCCCCCTCCATACATGGAGCCGCCTCCCATTGGGCCCATGTGAGCCATATGGCCCTGCTCGTTCATGCTGAAGCCCCGGCTCATGCCGCCCATGCCTCCCATGCCCATTCCTCCGCCTTGGTTCACATTCATTTGGGTGTTTGGGTTGGGGCCGCTCATGCCTTGTTGGCGCATACTGTTGGACATCATGCCACCGCCTGGTGCTGAGCGGTAACCGTTTGGCTCTCTAAGAAGAACAAAAGAGAAAAAATACATGAAAACACTGTCTTTAGGCTCTGTAAGTTGAGATACTTTAACTTCCAGCTCATCTGTGGAGTAGTCTCCTCATGGAATGACAAAAGAATCTTGAACAAAACCCACTTTGGTTATTTACGTGGCCAGAACATGGGTGATAATAATAGATTATCATTGTGAAGCTATATTGGGCTATATAAATAAAATTGAATTGAACTGAATAAAAGGTGGACCAATAATCTCTGACATCATCTATCAAGTACAGCGAAGCCTAAAAACGAAAAATCCCATAGACTTCCATTTTGAAACAAACCATTATTACTCAGTGATTCTAATTTTTTTTGTCTCTTTTTAACATGTTATTGCTAAACCTATTTTAGTTATAAATTAGCCAATAAATAAATAAATAAAAAGGGGGGTGAAGCAAATACAGGGTAGTTATTTTTGTTGAAGTACATATATTAGGGTGTAGAAGTCAATTGATGTAGATCTACAAATTGGTTCAATTTTTTACAGGTCACTTTATAATTTTAATTGAAATGTCAGTTTTTCTGTGGAGTAAATGGTCCAGATGATCTCCAGCCAGAGATTCTTTGAAGGGGGGTCTTCTTTGATGCCATTTCTTCGTTACAGCTTTCTTACAAGCCAAAAGCAAAATCTCTGTTAAATAAGGATCTTCAACAAGTACAGAGACTTCATTATTATTATTTTTTCTTTATTATTTTACGGCTTTGCCGGTATTTTCGTGTGTGTGTACTGATTGCCTTTTTGGTTGTTGGGACTGCTACACAATAAAAATTAAGTTTAACAAAAAAAAAGGTATAAACTAGCCAATCAGATGTCTCAATAAGAGCATGTGGTGCATGCTGGCCCCACTTCAAACGTTTGAAGGGTGTGATTGACAGATTCTCGGACCAATCACTGGTCGTCTGGTCCCAAAATCAGGCAATATTCGTAACACAGAAAAATGGCGACTGAACTGACTTCATTTTGTTGGAACCCGAGGTAACGGGTTTGTTTGGTCCATCTTTACTCATGTCAATGTTGAACCTGCCACTAGCGGTCATTTGAGGAATTCTAAATACTTTTTATTTTGCTTTAAATTATGGAAAAAAGAAGATGGGGGGGGGGACATCTGATTTTGCTGTCAGCACAGTAAGCGAGGCACATTTCTAAGCTCTGAATGCGTTTTGCTGCTTTCTGACCTCTGAAGTAGGTGAGTGGAGATGAAGCCTTGGGGCTCGTTACTCATGGGGTGGCGGTACAGTTTGCTCTTGGTCTGGGCGGTTACGGGAGTGCCGTCGGACAGAGAGAAGCGGTACAAGGGCGTCTCGGCGTGACCCTGCAGAAAGGCTGGAGAGCAAGATAAAAGTCATTCAGTAGTTCTGACTCCAAAAATAGACTTAAACTGTTCATATCTTCAATAACAGTACTACTTCATCCTCATACTTTATTTATCTATCACTTTTTCACCATTCTCAAAGGAGCAAACTGACACAGCGTGAGCGGTCAGGTATAACCCACCCTCGTGGTAGTGGCGTTTATGCGACCAGGGCTGCCCATCGCTGTGCTGGAGGAACATCTGAATGCAGCGCCTCAACAAGTCCTCCCAGCCCGGACGCATGGAGGCCCTCAGAGAGTTCTGATCGATCTGAATCAGTTTACCTGACAGCACGACAGGTCGAGAGAGAGGGTCGAGTCAGGTCCACACACACCCGGATAAGGACCGGTATAACATTTGTGTAGCGGCTCACCTGAGAGCTCGTGTCGGGTGTTGAAACTCTCCGTTCTCTCCATCGCCGTGACTCGTCGGGCCACACAGATCATGCATGACTGAAGGTCTGCAGGTCGAAGGAGAACGCGCAGGAAGACATTTATTACTACGGGTTTGACCTCACCCTGGAACTGTGAGGACGGCTCTGGACGAGACCATTTATCTTCATTAAAGCCTCGTTTGTGGATTCAGAGAAACTGTTTGACAAACTGGCTAAGAAACTCTGCTGAATAAAAATAGAGTTTCTATAAAAAACACATTGATAACAGTTAAATACAAAAAGGATGTTTGTTTATTAAAAGCATTTTTGTAAATAAACTACAAAAATTTTGCATATGTCTAGGAATTCTGTGCTTGTAAAAAAGTTTTTTTGTCCAATAAAAAAAATCCTTATAGTTCGTTTTGTAAATATGATCAATAGAACCATAAAAAATCAAATCGGGGAGCCAGAAAGGCATTTCTTGGATAGCACACAGTGTCAAGTGTTTTTTTATCCTTTTTAAGAATTTCATAGTTAATTGTTGCTACATTTATGGAGTTAAACTGTTTTAAAGCCTTGAAAATCATTTAAAAATTGACTTTTTTAAATATTTTGATGGGTTTTAGAATGAGTTAGTGCTTTTTATTCCAAAATTAGCTGCCTGATTTTCTTGTGTTGCAAAAATATAAAACCAAAGCTGCTCCTTTAGACACTTTGGTCAGAAAAAACAGCTGAAAACCTAATAGATAATACTATATATTAATGTTTTTTGATGATTCTGAGGTGGCAAATTCAATGTAATTCAAGGCTGTGAAGCAAAAACATACTGAAAAAGCTGCTTTTGTGTGTGTGTGTGTTTTTTTTAAAGAAAATACCAATTAGAGCACATTATAAGTATGCATTTATATTAAAATTACTGGTAAATCACAACTGTCCATTGGCTAATCCCCTGCAGCTCAGCCTACCTTCCCCCTCCTCAATCATGGCCTTGGGTTGAGTGAGAGCAAAGCACTGCATGGTCTCGTATCGTGGTCCTCCTGGCCCCTCCTCCATGGGTCCGTGGGCGTGGCCAAACTTGACCAGCATCCGACAGGTGAAGGTGTGACTCTTCTGTCGGGCTGGCTCGTTTCCCCATGACACTCCATTTACTGAGGGAAAAACAACAGAAGAACATCCAAAAACGGAGATGTTAGCGGCGGGAACATGAAAGGAAAGCAATGAGCTGGCGCCGTGTCCTGCCACGGCGTGCAGAAAACAAAAACAGAGGCGAGCTTCATGCGGGGAAGCTAAAGCCTCTCTGTTCTGTGGCTAAATGGACCATGGGATTAATGCAGCTTAGGTGTCGATTTCCAATATAGCCTCCTCTCAGTCTGCCCCTCAGTGGGCAGAGGCTCGGGACTTTCAGCCATCTATCCTCATTTAGACACCGGCTCCTCATCCCAGCACCCCCTTTTAGACGGGGGTCACCTTCACTGAGAGCAAGAGGGGGGGTGGTGTATTCAGGGAGACGTCCAACTGTCCTCCAAGGTCTGGGTGCAGCTTATCAGAGCCTTGAAGTGGTCAAAGGTTTCTGTCAGCCAGGTGCAGAGTGGAAATGGGAGGGAAAGGTTGAGTGGGAGGGGGGTGCTCTGTCTAACAGTGAGAGGTGATTTAGAGAAAAAGAAAAGGCAGCAGCCGGGGCGGACATCTTCCCTTTACACACCACTACTTAACGGGGAGGCAGACCAGCAGAAAACAGCTCTTGTATGTTTCTAATGCACGCTTCTTCTGAAGCTGGTGTGGGCTGAGGACACCCAAAACGACGTTCACTCCGCTTTTAGCAACATGTGTTCAAGACACTTTGTCCCTCCCGTTATCCTAGGCATGTTTACATTCAAAGTGGGGTCATCTGGACCCCACAAGACAGCATGAGGGTTAAACATAGACTTTCCAAGAGACGACTTCCAATGGAAAGTCTATGTATAACAAGGGAAAATGCGTGTTTTGGGCACCTGCATTTTAAGGCCCAATACCATGAAAATTGACTTTTTTAACTTTTAAGTGCATTATACTGCTCATTCCTCACTATAAACAACTCCAAAGCTGCATTTCTGAATGTCCTTCTAAACTCCAGTCCCTCCCAACCCACAAGAACGAGCAGGTTCTCTCGAGCTGATTTGGAAACAGCCTCTTTCAGGAAGAGTCTGGGCTTCCAGCAAAACCCCCAGGCTAGCACAACCTTTTCGCTGGCTTCTGGAAGCTAGCCGGATCAGCTAGCTTGACAAGTTCCCACGTCTCGTGTACAGTCTACGCTACTTGTATTATGATCCAGTGTAGCTGTGTCCAAGAAACGCTCATTCCATTTAGCATTGAAACTTTGCGCGGTGGCATACGTCAAAGAACATTCTGGTGAGGAATCTGCACAACATTTAAGGTGGATCCAAAAATGGCAAAGGAGATGGGTGATATTGGGAAGACGGCAGGAGAAAAAAAAGCGAGCGACAAATGATAAGAATAGGGCTGAGCATGCAGTATTGAGGAAAGTCTTAAAAGTACAAGTGTCTCCAGAAAAAGGATTTGCATGAAAACACAGAGGATTTTTAATGCAGAGATTGATGACGCTTTAAAAAGAACAAAAAACGTTCACAGCCAGTGCTAATCAGAACAATGTTCTCATCATTTCAATAAATCCTGAATCATCTGGTGCCATCTACATTTTGTGACTGAATTTCACATCAAAATGAACTCATGAGCCTTCACCATTTTGTTTGTGCCAAATGTTTGAGCTACTTAAGGCAGAGACCCAATATGTACAACCATATTTGAAAAAATGTTTATGTTTTTATCGTGGTGACATGCTGGGTGACTGATCGGCTCTAGGCTGACATCATGAAATGGGCGGCACCCTCAAGGAGCGAAAGGCGGAGCCTCATAGATCGAGTCGTCTTATTCCGGATATGATAAGAGTTCACAAAAGTAACTCATATTTAATTAAAAAAATGTTCTTTAGTATGCCAAATGTCACATATATGGATATAGTTTACTCTCAAAGGTTTAAGAAAAGCTTATGTCAGCTTAAAAGCGTTAGTCAGTTTCCAGGATCTGCATACAAATCACACAGCCACTGAAGGTGGCAATGTAGTGACATTTAGATATCAACACTTTAAATACACTAAAGTGCCAAATGTTCGAAAATTGATCCCTGAAGAGAAATTAATAATTGACGTTTGTGAATTTTTTTCCACCAGGTTTTTCATATGTGGAAATAGAGCTGTGAAAGAAAAGAGCCTGTAGCAAGATTCAACAGATTTTCATCCTTTTGACATTTCGCACCAAGCATCTTCCAACTGTAGGTGGCAGACGTGCACTAGAAAAAAATTGAAAAAGAAGGAGAAGAAGAAGCCCATCCTTGCTAGTCCAGTGTGAACACCATATACTGAAAGTACATTCAGGAATTCGTGTTTAGTGCGTTCTTGAACATGCCCAGTGAGTGAGTAATCAGAGACAGAGGTGAAGACCATTGACTGTATATAGTATATGGTGCTAGAAAATCAATAGCCGGAAGTACCTCCCCCTGCTGGAGACGACCGCAAACGAAACATCATCATGCCTTGTATTTGACAGATTCTCCTGAGCCACTTTCAGTGGAAAGGATGTGGAGAACCAACAAGCTAACTGCTGATTAGCAGTTGCCATAGAAACGTGTCTCAGAACAGCTCGGACCAATCACTGTCGTCTGGCTCTAAATGGTGGCCTCCCTATTGAGGAAAAATGCCGACTGATTTGGCTTCATTTTGCTGGAGTCGGAGGTAAGGCATTTTCTACTCGCTCTGGCCAGTTCTCCTATCCAGTCAATGTGCAGACCCCTGAACTCTCTGGAGCCCGTCATCGAGTAGAACGCAGAATTGACACTGAACTAATGACCTGAGGTGGGGGTAAAGTGGTACTTTTACTCAAGTACTCCAAGCATAAACACTGACACAGAGGGAAGCATGGAGGTGCATAATTCAGCAGTGTGTATTTCCAGATGGTTGCCATGGGATCTGAATAAAACACAGGTCTGTTTTACGGTGTCTGGACTAGTGAGCGTGACTGACAGCTGCGCTGCATTCAGAGTGCCGGGTGGGCGGGTGCTCCGGTGCACATGTGCGCTTTGTAAAGGTGTGTGCGTTTCGGGATGGCTCCGGCACACACGCGAGCAGGCCTCCCAGGAGCTCCTCGTTAGAAGAAGAGATGGAGTGGAAAGCGGAGGAGCATGAATAAATAACCGAGTTCTGGCTGGCGTGCGCACAGTTGTCTTAACCTCTCAAAGTTTGTTTTACACCTCAGCCCTGTGGAAGATGCTGGGAGGGGGAAGCGTCTGGCGGTCTTACTGCTGCTTTTGGGGAGGTTCTTGTGGAACTCCTCCCTGTCGTCCTCGTGAAGAATGTTGTACACGTTGGTGTTGATGAGCTCCTCCTGCTTGTACTGCAGGTACTGGGTCACGTTGTCCGACACGAACACGATGCTGCCCTCCCGGTTCACCACGAACAGGAAGCCGTCCAGCGCCTGCTGGGACAGAGGCGGGAGGTCATCGCTGATGGGGACGCCGGCCCTTTTTTGGAGGGAAGGCGGGGCTCACCTGCAGCAGAAGAGGCCCCAAGTGGTCCTTGTCGATGACTCCCTGACCAGTCGAGGACACGTCTGACTTCTGGACGTCGTCGTCGTTGGATGAAGCTTTTCCTGCAAAATAAGTCAAAACAATCCAAATTAAACTGTTATTTGGAAAAAGAGTATAAGCCACACCTGAAATGTGTGCAACCTAGCAGTAATTTAGAGCTAAACCAGCAGGGGGCAGCAGTTCTCAACCTTTTTTTGTCTTTGTCTTCTAACTCCAGGTGATGTGGGAGACTGATGGCTCCCGCTAAGAGCCCATCAGGAGCAGAGGAGGACTGGTGGACATGTGGAGCCAGTATCTGCTGCCACCGTGTTTTATATTCAGTGTTGGGCTCTAAAAGGGCCGACGGAGCCGAGAGTGAGAGCGCACCTGAATTAATGGAGGGGCTGACAGATAGGAAGGAAATCTGGGGAGGGGAAGCAGACACTGGTAGGGTTTGGTGTCTGGGAGGCAACAAACTGCTCAGCAACAGAAACGATTCTGCTTGATTAGATCCCAGAGGATGCAGATACCCACACAAAGTAAAAGAGAGGACACCGCTGCCTCGTAGGCCCTGTGAAGTTAGGCAAGGACAGAAGAAGATGGAGGGAAAATTCAACACTTGAACAAATGAAAACAGGGAAGAAAAATGGCCTAAACAGGAAAAAGAAGGATGCCGAAAGGCTGACAGTAGGAGCAGCTGAGGGTGAGCAGAGGAGGAGAGGAACAGGTAGCAGGCAACAAGGCGAGCCGAAGCGCCTGTGTCGTTTCTGTCTTCACTTCCTGTAACTATGGCAACCTGTCAGCAGCCAGTCAGGGCCAGCTGTAGTCTCTTCCCCTTCCTGTTGATGTGGCAGAGGCCGACTGAGCCGAGCAGAAGCGAAAAGGAACAACAATTTAACACCAGTTTGCTCGCCGATCTCCAGAAACGAACCGCAGGAGGTGACCTACACCGATCCTTCTTCCACCGTCTGAACCAGCCCCCTCGGCTGTTTTGAAAACACCGTTAGTACAGGACTTTGCACAATCGCAGCCAGAATCAAACACAACCTTGGCAGCAGTCAGAGGTCAGGTGTGCTCTCTTCAAACCGGTGTCGGCTCTGCGGCTCGTCCTGACACCTCAACTCTGACATTGTTGGCAAATAAGCAAAAACTCGACTGCTTATGTGCAAACGTAGGGAAAAAAAACGCAGTTAGGGAGGCTGGGGACTGGCAGGCGACGTAGCAGGAGCGCCTGTTGTGCTGTAAACAGACGATATCCGGTCCACATCGAAGCTTCGCGTTCACCTTTACTCCAGTTTTCCTAAAAAGTTTGTTTTCCTCACGCGTGAACATCAGCCCCACCGATGGTACTGCAAAGACCTCATTACGCCGCTCATTTCAGTGTTTGCTGCAGAAATGACAGCATAATAAGACTCAGAACTGTGACTGAGGCAGATATTAATAACATGGCAGCATGGCAGAACAGAATGACATGTGGCTACCTGCAAATGTCCAATTAAAAATCCCTCGGCGAGGCCTGCACAGCTGCGCACGCTCATGCCACACACGACAAGCTAATGTTTCCACACAAACACTTAGTTCTGTGAAATTTGTGGGGAGGGAATGATTCGTCCTTGCACCTGGGCTCTTTATGGGGGCCGCACGGCAACTGTTCTCCGGTTCACTCTCCGGACTCACCCTGCTCCTTGATCTGCCGGATCTGCCGCACCGTCTCCTTCAGGATGGCGCATTTGTCCGGTTTGACGTTGAAGCTGTCGATGTCGCTGAGGTTGGCGGAGATCAGCTCGGCCAGCTCCTCGATGTACTTGCTCTCCTGCTCCCGCCGCTTCCTCTCAGACCTGCGAGAAACAACCCACAAACATCAGAAACTAACACTATTTTGAACCACACAGAAGGCAGTTCAGCAGGATAGTAAAGTTTAGGAATTGTGTGTTTTTGTTCTGTTTTTATAATCTAATCTTCAGGTTTCCATTACAATTCAACTTGACTGATAGTGGGGTAGATTTTTAATCAGTAAGCAGCAGCATTTCCTCTTTAATCAGGACTTCTAAATGCTTTTTTTATTCAAAACGTTTTAGTTTTAGTTTGAAGGAGATATTTATTCTTTAGCTTTCTGACTCTTTTATATTAAATTTATTATATTAAAAAGGTTTCCAGATGTTTTTTGAAATTTGAATGCCATTTTATTGACAGAGATTCAGCCTAAATGTTGTCCATGTGTGTCAATAAAGTTTGATTCAACTGATTAACAGTCACCTTAGAGTAGTGGTAACTGGTAATTGTGGTGTCACACCTGATCATTTTTATACCAACTTAACAGCAGTGAGGCTGGCAGGAAACCAGACTACATCTTACCCAGACTTGGCATTTGTTTGCAAAAAAAAGTCCTGTTTATTTCTTCATCTCCTGTTATGACTGCATTTCTTTTCCTTTGCTTCCCCTAGTGGCGGAATTGTACATTGCGGCCATTTCTTTAAATAAACTCGCCACAGGAATGGGCTAGAAACTTGCTCTTTTTTCCCCAACATTCTTATATTTTTTTTCTCTTCATAACTGGGCCGGATTAAATCATCTGTTGGGCCGTATGCGGCCCGCGGGCCGTATGTTTGACACCCCTGATTTAGAGGCTTTTCTTGTTTTTTTTCCCACCTCAAATGACCTCTAACATGTTTGTTGACCAGCTATGGCAAACTCAGCAATATCTTCTTTTCTTATTCTGCACGGATGACAAAAAATATTAGTTTTAAACGGGTAAAGGATTCAAGGATCTTTTACTGTCATTTCACCTCAGGGATGAAGTAAAATTTGTGTTTCTGGTCCCAGACTAGCTGTTTACAGTGCAACTGTGGCATGGAAGTAAAAAAAGGGGGCAAATTAGGAATTAAAAAATCACCAGTCAGTCAAGCTCCAAAACATTTTTGAAGATGAATGGATGAAAGGATGGATGACTTTCAAATGTGAAGGTGTCCAAACTTCCTTAAAAAAGCTAACTTCTAAGTTTTATCTGCAGATATAGCAAATCAAAACATGACTTTAGTGCATTTATTAAAATGTCATAATCAAATTGACATCAATCTATACTTACAGTTGCAAGAGAAAGTATGTGAACCCTTTGGGAGTAGCTCAATTTCTGTACAAAATTGACTCATTATGTTGTTTTCTCCTCAATCTAAATCACAACAATGTCAAAAACATTGCTTGCTTTAACAAAATTTCAGTTTTTTGTGTCTTCTTTTTTTTTAAAAACACCATTATGTGTCCAGTTAATGCATAACACTAAGTAATCCAAACTATTCACATATTTCCTCCTGTAGTTCGTCTCTAACCTAAATCTTTACTTTACATTGACATTTTTGGTCATTTTTCTTCAAGTAAATAAAAGGTGATTTCTGGACCTTAAAGAACTTTCTTAATAAGTATTTTAGTGGCTTCTTTTTTCTAACCAATGGTTGAGCGTATATTTGTATATACATATTTATGTGTTTGTACTAAAAACATCATGTCAAGGAATTTGCTGGGAATACAAAATGAAATGAAAATTATGTTTTTAACATTATTCTTATGACTTTTTGTTGATGATGGAAGTGATGAAATTACGCTTAAAATTGTGTTTGTGTGCATTTCTTTACTTAAATCGTATAGTAAAAAGAAGCGTGTGACATAGAAGCTCCATTCTGATGCATCCACTTGTAGACAAATAGATCCATGAACGTCTTCCTCGCTCAAGCTGGAATCTGGATCTAAACTGAACGGCTGGATAGCTCCAATGCTGCTCATAATTTTTGTTAATGCTAGGTTGGGGTTGTGAGGGGCTGTAAGCTAGTGGGAAAGCACATACAGATGGATAACTGAATTTCTAATGAACTTTCTGCAGAAACTATGTCCTAGAAACAACAGGGCTTTGTGATGTTGGCTAAAAATGGCAGGATTATAACTAAAAAACACTAAGAACACTTAAAATAGATAAAAGACGATCGGATCTTTGAGTCTTTAAGTCCTGAATCAGCAGTGGTGGACTTGGCTTCTTCCTCTGCTTAGCAGCCACTTGGACCCGACTTGAGTTAAACCACTGACCCAGTGGCCTGGTTTCCTACATTTCAGTCCTCGTGCGCTGATCTCATAACTTACCCCAGGGCCGGCGTGTCGCAGGTGGAGAGCTTGCGTTTTCGGTTTTCTGAACTCAGAGGCTCCATGGAGTTCTCCCCGAGTCCGCTCATCGTGCACACATATCAGTACCTGCAGGGAGGATGCACACAAACACACACAGGCAGGCATTAGAAAGTGATTCCATGGTTCTTCTGAGCCTTTTAGCTGGTGTTATGAAAGTAATTGTGACTGGAACAAGACATTCATCCTTTTAAACCCAGCAGAAAATAAACCTGCACACGCGCTCGCTGCAGAGCAGTAAACAGTGGAGTGAACTGCACTTGTTTCATGCAAATCGTATTCTCCTGGCACAGCCTGTCGAAAATAAACATGTCTCGTCGGCCTTCTCCTCCTCCTCCTCCCGTTTCGGGAGAACAGTAAGCATGCGAGATTGTGTTTGTTTGTGTGGGGCTGTGCATGCCGGGGTTCATCAGCACATGTGTTGCACACACATGCAGACACACACTCAGGATTAGCAGTGTCTCTGACGATAAGCCTCAGCGCACAACTAACCCCGTCAGACAGCCGTCTGTCTCCCATAATGCACCACTTTTCATCTCCAGGAAGTGAGCTGATAAAGGTTGTGTTTGGGGGGGGTAGGAGGAAAGAAGGGAGGGATGGAGGTGGCGTGAAGCGAGCGCTGATTGGTCTTTTTTTGCCACAGTGACAGCAGCTGACACCAGGGAAAAAGGTAGGAGGGAGAGAGGGAGGAAGAGGACGCCAGGATGAAGGGAGGGAGGGAGGAGAGCGCACAAACGGAGGGAGAGGAGGAAGGGTAATCAGAGCGAAAAGCAGGAAAGGGGAGGGTGATCGGAAAGAAAGACGACAGGTGAAAGGGGGAGGAGCTAGAGTGCGTGGCGTAACATCTTGGGTCCCCTTAACCTTCACAGTTACTGCTGCTTCCATTGATTACACACTTCCCCCCCATCTATGACAAACCGGGTCAG
>NC_050518.1:14890359-14907391 GCF_002922805.2 Oryzias melastigma | reverse complement strand
CTATCTGCATCCCCTCTTGGCGTTTTCCCCTCAGTCTGCTTACGCCTACCTGCCTCCCTGTCTGCCGCTCTTCATTAGACAAAACCCCCGCTTGTTGCTGTCTGATGAAACCTCCCAGGAAGAAGAGGAGCACAGGAAGTTAAAAAAAAGAAGTGGCGAGGGGGAGGAACAAAGTCAGAAGACTCAAAACTCCAAGAGCCGGAGCTAAGTGTTTGATTGAAACTCCGTCTGTGCGCCCGCACCGATCAAACCGCCCCGCCGGCCCGCCCATTGATGAAGTCCTCAAAGGGGGTAGCTGCTCTAATTGCAGAGTGAATGAGGCTGCCCCAGAGAATGGCTGATGAAGGCTGCTGAATGCCCCAGGGAAATAGGTCACCTCCAGCCTGGCGCGGGCCGCCCGCTCCTCCAGCACGGGGAGAAAGTCAATTACACGCTACAGGCAGTGGGGCCTGGTGGCAGAGAGGCAGCGGGGCACAATGAAGCAGCGGGGGGGCGGCGAGCATGAGACGCACGGGGAGGGGAGGCGGAGAGGTGGATGGCAGTTTGGAGAGCGGCATGACATGAAAAAGAGGAGGGCATGAAGATGGCAAATAAAAAAAAAAAAAAGAAGTGTGGGCTTGATGCTTTGCACCTGGGTAATGCAATTTCAGACTTAATTTGCCAGTAATAGCAGGCAGTCATTACAGTAAGCTTGAATAAAAAATGTACAAAAAAAAAAAAGAAATGAGGGGGTCTTGATTTTTAATGAGTTCACACAGTAACCTGGATGGAACTTAGAAGAAAATAATAAAATATGCATGCATGTCAAGTTTTAGTCAGATCAGCACTAATGTAATCTATGCCTGCAGCAGGACAGTTTTGATGGATGCAGGTGTGTGTGGCACTGACTGAGGAGGTCACACACTGCAGCCAGGACTTCAGGCTTCCAGCTAAATTAACTGCAATTAGGGCCTTAGTCATGGGTGGATACTGGCAAAAAATGGGCTAACTTGTATGGGTGGCCTGCACAAAATATCAAGGTTATAGACCACTTGATGAATCGGTTTGTGCAAATGTTTTTCTGAGGGCGACAGGTCATAGCAAACAATTAAGCTACATGCAAGACGCGGGGATGTCATATAGACTTTTCAATGTTTGAAACCCTCCTAAATCCTGAGCCTTGTGTAAGGAGGCAAGTGATAAGTGCACGCTCCTGCATCTGGTCCAGTTCCAGTGCGGCTGCCGGAGCGGTCTAGTTACAGCAAATGACGGATGTCTGCGGTCCTGCTGCAGCTCTACTGCCGACCTCGCGACACTCCAAACTCATGTAGGTTTACGCAATAACCTGTCATTTATGTAGGAAGCACTAGTAAACAAGCCCTCATTCCACCGAGATATTGAATTATATTCACAACAATTCTTTTTCTGCGTGACCCCTCTTCATACAATGGGTAAGCACGGAACTTGTACTAATACTTTTGTTTTATAAAGGCTTAAATGTACAAATTTGACTGTGTTATACATATTGTGTAACAACTAGGGGAGACCGGGGTTGGTTGTCGCAATGACGTAAAGTTCACAACACGGTGAAAAGAGCGAGTACAGCGCAAAATCAACGCCTCATCACGTCTCATCACCAAGTTGTCCCATCTTGACGTTTGGTTAAGGCCCTATCCGTTTCCCCAACTCATCGCTTTTTGACTTGCTGGTTAGTAGAATCAAGGGTCTGCAACCCTTGGGATGCTGTACCGGATACAGTACCTGATTCCCACTGGTCCTCAGGACGCGTCCAGTACTCTAACCATAACCCGGTAATGGTTCTAGTCTGGTACCGCATCTGGTCCAGTGTCAGGTTAGGGTACCGGTACCAGATTTGGGTACTGGTGTGCTACATGTCACAGTACTGGACTGGTTCTGGTTCCCAGTCTGGAGAATGCTGGACTCGTGATTTAATTGGAACAGCCAGTGCGTTG
The DNA here is from genome assembly GCF_002922805.2 of Oryzias melastigma. NCBI lineage: Eukaryota > Metazoa > Chordata > Actinopteri > Beloniformes > Adrianichthyidae > Oryzias > Oryzias melastigma. The sequence continues at coordinate 14,905,439 of NC_050518.1, read as the reverse complement.
GAAAACAACAACTTGGGGACATCAAAAAGTGACGCGCAATGGGCCTTAACCAAACGTCAATATGTGACGACTTGGGAGTGAGAATGTGTTGGGAAAATAGGTTTTATTTTGAAAAATGTACCAGATGGCCTGAACAGACTGGACGCAGTGTGAATTCCTTTCGTACTTTTCAAGTTACGTAAAGACTCCAGCATCCGCACCGAAGCCGGACCAGATGCAGCTCGAGCCCGGAGGGACTGTCAGAAGTTTGGAAACTAGACAATCAGAGTGTAGTTTGAGTGGGCATCATATAGGTACTTGTGTGTCACCTGATCACTGAATGCGGCAGCATTTTTGAGCAACCAATAAGGAGTCAGTACTCGCACCTTACTAAAGACTAGGTTTTCTAATAAAGTTACATTCACACCGCCCTTTGCAATGCGCGTTCAAGTGACCACTTTCTATGTAAATGTACGTAAACACCCATTTTGGACTTCTTCCAAACTCTCATGTTCACGTATTGCCACGTTTCTACAACCGGGTTTCCAGTAAAACATGTACAGCCATTGAACACACAATAGTTAACCAGGTTGAACTTTGACCATTTAGGGACTCCAATTTAGAAGTGACGTAGAGACGGTGTCCCCTTTGATTCACGGATGCCAACCATTTGATAATTGGTCATGGAAGATGACCAATAGAACAAGTCCGGATGCCCCCTGGACACCTCCATGGGGAGGTGTTCTGGGCACGTCCCACAGGGCGGAGGACCCGGGGGAAGAGAGAAACTAGCTGGAGAGACTGCATCTCTTAGCTGGCCTGGGAACGTCTATTGGTCCACCCAGAGGAGCTGGAGGAAGTGGCCAGGGAGAGGGAAGTCTGGGCATCTTTGTTTAGACCAGAGTAAAATTCACCAGATTTGAGCTGCTTTGACATATTTAACATCAAACCTCTCCCAACTGTAGGTACTTGTGCTAGTACTAGGTAGCAATAGTCCAGTGTGAACCCCATACGCTAAAAGCTCATTCTAGAATCAAAGGGTTCTTGAGCGCTCCACACATGCCCGGTGAGAACACGGGGTACAACAGCTTCACCTTTACATCATGAGTGCAAGCAACTTTCATTTACCTTACAAATACTTCATGATACTTTTACCACTTGCACCATTATCATACATTCCACTTTCATGACATTTTTTGAGGTGGCTGTACGAGCCACAAGGGAACTGCAAGACACACCTGCACTCCCTTTAAGGTCTACGACTCTCCAAGGGAAAGGACAATCCAAAAACTCAACCCCTGTAAAGGAAAGTAGAAAGTTCGGGGGGCTCGGGAGTTGGAGAAATGTTTTGTTTTCTTTTTTGAAAGTTGAACCACACAGAGAGTGATAGAAAACTCTTCTGTAACTCAAAGAAACCTCCAGCGGAAGAATTTGTACAAAGAATGCTTTCCCGACCCTGAATGAGAACAGCTACTGTCTTTAGAAAAGTGAATCCCGTGCTTTCTATGACTCCGTCTTCTAACCTTTTCAAAAAGTTTTCTTCAGCTGTGCAGCTTTAAAGTTCTAAAACTATGAATTTTAATGGGAAAGTGGAAACCAAAAGGTGACACTTTACAACTGGCCTCATTCTGCTGAAATTGCATCATCTACCTTATAAGGACAACACTTCTTTGTTTTGGATGGAAAACCTGCAGGGAGTATCTGAGCACACAAACACTTTTATGTTTGTCTACGTAGTTTTTCACATCTGTAAATTCTGAGTAGCTGAATCTCACTGTTGTGCTGTTGAACTTTAGTAAAACAAACTGTTCCTGGAAGAGTCTCAGCCTCATATGTTCAAGGATATTTTGGAAACTCTCTTTACAGTCTTAAATTCTGACTTTATGACAATTTGCATATTTTCATCACAATTCTGGCTCCACAACAAAACCAACAGAGATACAAGTATAATATTTTCTTTTTCCCCTTAAAATCACAAGCTTCAACAGCCGGACATGCAGACGGTCTCTTGATCTGCTCAGCTGAGCATTTGAAACCCCTCAAACGTCACTGGGGCACACAGCTCGGCCTCTTCAGCTGACCTGGCTTTCAACCCTGATCTTGACCTGGAGGATTTCACGCTGTGACCCCCCCCTACCCACTGACCCACAGTATTTTCTGGTCACTGGACTGGTGTGGTGATAGCTCAGGTCAAACTGCCATGAATTGGAGAAGTGAACATGGAGGACAACGGCTCGCAACCGATGGAATTCTTTAGGATCACCAGGTTTGAACTTGATCCTTCTGATATTTGGGTTTTGAGCAGGAGGTGTCAAAAAAGTTACCACAGTGATAACTAGCTTGTGGTGGCAAAGTGTTCACAATGTCGTTGCTTTTTGACCCTTCGATGTCGGGTCTTCCCATCATTGCGTTGGATTATTTACCCACTAAAATGGAATAAGAATTGCGGTTAGACCTTCATGAGACAGGTTACTTTTACCCTACTGATGGTTTCAGGTTTAAAGGTAAATAATTAAAACAATCTTTTTTTTAAATAAAGTTTAGTAAATAAAATCAAATGGTCAACTTTCAAATGATATTTACAGATGCCTTTATCTCTTTACTATTTAATATTTTCTTAGCAGAACTTCATCCATCTTTAAACTTGCAAGCTGTGTCAGCATCCAGTAACCTGCTGAAAACAAAATCCTTTTTTTTCTTTTATTTGAGAATCTTTCTTTAATTAGTTCTAAAAATAATTTGTCTTCTGCAAAGGGTCATCTGACAACAGCGTAAAACAGAGTGTTTTATTTATTTATTTTCAGCAAATTAAAAAGTCATCAAAAAGAACAAAAAACAAGATGAACGCTCTTTTTCAGCCTCTCTGGCAGGTAGGGCACCAAGAATAATTTCTCTTCTGCTCTTGTCTTCTTACTGTCCAACCACCCTCTCATTTTCTCCACCACTTCACAATAGCAAACCTTTTTTTCTCTGTTTCCACGTTGCCACCGACACCGCCGCCTTTTTTCCAGAAACTTTTCCCAGGCCTCAAAACACTCAGAAACACCTGGATTTGTGCGTTTCCACATTTGCCTCAGAAAAACACACGACGCGTCTCAGGTCAGGAGGATGTTGCAAGAGTGTGGCAACAACCAGAAACTGACTATGACAAACGGCTCAACCCAAATCCAGCAGACCGTTACCATGCCAACCATCTTAGCCTACTTTGTAATGGAGCCAAAATGATGGACGATCGGGTTCCCCCGCCTCTCAATCAAAGGGTCGAGGAGGTCCGAAGACAATGCACACACAAAAGTTTCACACCCACGCTCATTAATACAAAATTAATTGATAAGCAGAATTATTAATCTGCAGCTTGAAGATGAGCACAAGAAACAGTATTAGCAGCTTAATGAGGGGAAGGAACTTTGAGAGCGCCGCTCTGCATGCTTTTGTCTTCATTAGGAGTGTGAGAGTGGAGAGCACACACATTACGTCTTCCATATATTTGCTTACTGACACACACACTGCTTCAATAGTCGCAACACACGCTCACATCTACACACCTTAAAAGAAGGCTTGAGTTTTACAGGAAGCGAACAGCTTAATTCAGCTGATTCAACTGCACACAGTTAGAGAAAGTCAAGATTTTACTAACAACCATCTCGACTCCTGGATGGAGGCTTTAAAGTTAGATGTGCACATGTCTAGAATCTGTCTATCCATCAGCTTTGCCTGATTAAGGGTCACCAGAGTTGCTGGAAACAACCACAACTGTCTTTAAGTTTGATGTTTGTCAGCCCACCACATCGTCACAGACACGCGTTTGCCAAGATAGTCTATTACAGGATGTGTGAATGTACGACTTCAAGGTACAGTAATTCTGCAACTACTGGCAAAACATTACATGATACTGGAACCAGGTCAGTTCCCCCAGTATCCACTAGGTACATAAGGAAATTAGAACCTATTCCCTCTGATCTAAAAACAACAACCTCAATATTTTAATTTATTTACAGGTCAAACTGAACACTAATGCACTAATGTGTTCCTCTTAAAGGAACTTTTTGAGCTTTTAAGTGTATTATGATGTTCATTCCTCACTAAATACAACCCCAAAGCAGTTCCATTCATGCATTTCTGAGGATTCCTCTAAAAACCTGTGCTCTGAGCACCAGCCCCTCCCAACCCACAAAAAAGAGCGGGTTTTCACGAGGTGATGTCACAAAGGGAGAACAGCCCCTTCCAGGAAGAGTCTGCGCTGCCAGCACCACCCCCACCCCCACACTAACACACACTTTTTCCACTCAGCTAATGGCAATCAGCCACTAACTTCGCCACTCAGCTAGTAGTGATTAGCCGCTATCTTTGCCCCTCTGCTAGCAGTGGTCAGCCGCTAACTTCGCCCCTCTGCTAGTAGTGGTCAGCTGCTAGCTTCGCCGCTCAGCTAGCTTAGCTTAACCAGTGTAGCAATGGTCAGGACTACTTAAGGCAGATATACGAGATGTACATACATCTTTGCGAAAGTTCAGACGTTTTTTGTTTTTTTGGGCAAAACGCAGACACGATGCTGAGGTTGGCTCTAGGACGACATCATGAAATGGGCGGCACCCACAACAAGCAGCGAAAGGCACTGCGTCTGACAACAAAACAGCATAAAGGAGGAAGCTCTTTGGCTTTTAGGAAGTAGAAACAGTTCTTCAGAAAAGGCAAAAAAAATCATGCTTTCATCACACACAAAGACAGGTTTGTCATATAACTTGACTCACAAACCAATCTACCACAATTGAGCTATTAGGGATACGTTACTTTGCTTTCCAACACTTTTTTTCTTTTTTTGACCGAGTCAGAACCCTAAAGAGAAGCTGACGTTGGCTGTGACACAACTCGAAAAGCAATGTGAGCAGCAGGTGGAAGAGTGCGAATGAGATGGTTGACATTTCTGCAGTGTGCTACCTCACAGTCTGTTCAGGTGAGGAGAGGACAGCCTGACATTTCCACTCTGTGCTCTGGATTCTGCTGAATGTAAAACGCCCTGAATGCTCATTTAACGTCATAAAATTAATTTGTTCGTGGAGGTTCAAATGTGGGTTTTCATTGGCGTTCTTATTGAAAATAGATAAGAACTGTTATTTTAGGAAAACATGTCTTTTCTTGATTTGGTGAGTTATTTATCTGGTGTGTGTTAACATTTTCCAATTTATTGGTGGGAAATGTTTAACTTGTGTTTAATATGATCAAATTGGTCTAAAATATGTGTCTTCTAAGGGGTGGATTAAAATATAATCTGCTAACCAACATTTGATTTACTTAGAAAATCATCATATATAAATTTTTTTTGTATGACTTCATTTTTTTTCTGAAATATCTACCTTGATCAGTTTTTTATCACTGTTTATATGTAAGATGTGATTTTTCAAATCCCCCCTGGAATTTGGGATTTTGCATTCAAATACATTTTAAACAAGTCTAAACCAAATTGAGTCAATACTTTAATAGTGACTTCTAGCCCTAGTATTTCCTGACCTTAATTTAGAAAAAGAAATATTACTCTCACACCAAATATAAAGGCATAGATTTAACTGGTTCATTGCCAACTGTACTAAAATTGCTCAGAATTTGGAAACAAGTTCTGAACTTGACTAAAATGTATAGAAATTATAAGCAAACAAAGAAGTTCTCACTTCCTTGAACTTTTTTGAATGAAGATTTATGAAACAGTTTGTGGTCAACATAAATATTAAATTACAATTCTTAAAAAAAACTATGTAGAAAAATCAAAGTTGCTAAACTGATTAGACATAACAAATCTCATCTTAAGTTATGCAAAAGTTAATAAGATGCATCTAATTTTTGAATAATTGCATCATAGCACGATAAAAATAAAATATTTGTGCATTTTTAGTATCTATATATGTAAATCCTGGTAAAAGTTGATATCTTTTTCCTTTGGGGCTCTTTGAGGTTAAATGATCCCACAAGCAAATAATAATCACTTTCAGTTTGGATACTCTTAATAAACCACACTGATGGGTTTGAAGCGGACGGAGCAATTTGAGCAACTCGAGTGTTTGGTCTTGACAATAGAAGGAGAGTACCCTGAAGGGGTAAACAATGTGCAACCATGGAAAACACTGGGTGTTGCCATGACAGCCTCTCATCACCATGAGAAGACTCATGTTAATCTGTCAGCGTGCCCCTGCCCTGACTGTGCGTGTGGATGCTCACATCTCCATGTGTGGGGGCACGTTTACAACCCGGCTTCAAGTGCTTGCATGGCTGTTGTCATGGCTGGAGTGCCCGTGCTGTGTGTGTGTGTGTGTTTACATGTGGGAGAGTGTTCGCACGTGCCTGACCGCTGGCTGCACCCCTGATTGGGAGCAGATGGGGACTGTCACCGAGCGCATGTGTGTGTTGAAGGAGGCAGGAGCTGGATAAAAGAAGGGGGGGTTGCTCTTGTTTAGGTGATGTATGGACTCTCGCACCCCTAACAAAGACCCTCCTTTAACTGATTCATTTCCTTTTAATTGGGGCGGGAGACAAATAGAGTCGGACAATATCTGCTCAAGAGAATTTATGGCTTAGCCGTGACAAGGACAAACCGACTTTTTTTCTTCTTTTTTGGGAGGAAAAAAAAAAAACACGTCTGTTCTGGGATATTCAGCAGGAGGAAGAAGATTCTCCTCAGTGTGATCATTGCTTCTCTTTGTGTTCATTTTGACACCGCCGTGAAAACTGGAGGAAATAAAATAGTATTTTTTAATGGCATGTGGTGCTGCTCATACCGGTGTAAAGCCTTGAATAGAAAAGTGGAGTGAATGAGCTTAAGACTCAGAGTAAATGGAGAAATGTTAAGCGTGCGGTCGCCAAGGCCTCTCAAGACGCGTCTCTTCATCTGTTCACATCTCAGAAGCTCGTGTCTCGTCTGTTGAATAAACTCTTCAGCTGTATTAAATAAATACTCATAAGATCTGTCAGTCTTTATGTGCATTTTCCAACTAAAGAAAGAACGTCCAAATGCAAGGTAGACTCAACCCTTAACGGGCCCTATAGCATCTTGCAGGATTTGTGTATTATTGTTGCAGCACATAAAAGCCTCAACTTGCAACTATTTTTCAAAACGTTGCAAAATTTGAAGTAATTTTTGACCAAAGGCTGTACAAATTTTAAAGAGGTTGATTTTTTTCACAGGCTTTTAAAATGTATTCAAAAAATGTTGTAAAGTGTTAATAATCTTTCTCCATTAGGCAGTGATTCGTTTGAAAATATTTTTCTGTAAGAACAAAAGTAAAACTTAAATTTGTCATCCAACAGACATCATTATGGAAGCTGAAAACAGCCTGCCATACTTTCTTAAAATTATTTTCTCATGATAACGAGATCCACTATCCCATTATCACAAGACGACAAAATTCATTTTCTCATGATAACGAGATCCACTATCCCATTATCACGAGACGACAAAATTCATTATCTTGTGATAAAGACATCCATTATCTCATTATGTGACAAAACAAAATTAGTTTTCTCGTGATAACGAGAACCACCATCTCATTATCACGAGACAAAAAGAAAACAAAAAGAGAAAGATGAAGGTGCTACAGTGCTGCAGTTTGCCAGGATTTTAACTTATTCAAACTTGATATTTTGTTGAAAGATTTTGAGCGTCTGTATGAAAACCAGGTTCAACAGCTTTTACTGCTGCTTTGGCACAGTGAGGAAGGTTGCAAGATATTCACTATGAGGCACTAAGTGTTTGTGCGTATAGATTGTCAGGAAAACAGTGTGAGAAGCAATGTGGATCACGTTAAAAGTTGTTTTATTGAGCCCGAATTCATCTGACCACATTTTAATGTGTTGCGTTGTCTCATCGTTTAGGTGTTATGGCTTTGTTTTTAAGAGAATTCGGTTAAGGAACTACAATAGAGCTTTTAAGATGACGTCACGGCAGCTCCCCATGTGTTAAAATTAATGCTCTAGCAAGTAATCAGTTGGACCAATTACTTCCTTTTTGCTAACACGACTACCAATGCTTTACATTTGTCCACAGCTCAACGATAGCCTCATTCCTAATGTGTTTACATCATGTGACCACCAGCTACGGTGGCCGTTCTGGTTCCGTTATTTCAGCTTAGAGTGGATCGTATTCAGTCTCAGGAATCTCAGAGCAAACCGAAGTTCAGTCCGTTTGGAAATGAACCAAGACCATCACGAAACTTGGGTCAGAGAGCGGTCCCTGCTCGGGGACCAGGATTCGTTTGTTTGTATTCAGACTAAAACTTTGTTCCGCATTATCGGGGAAACGAACTCTGGTTCACTTTAAGTAGACCAAACGTGTCCAGCATGGATACACCCTAAAGCTGACAGATTTGTGACATTCGCTCCCAAGTCAAATCAAACTCTGGACTGTCTTCATCTGAAAAGGGTCTTGGGTTATTTTAAACATTGGAAAGCAACAATGCTTTCTAAACATGTCATTTTATAAAGAATCCTTATAAAGCTACACTAAGAATCTCTCTGTAAAACATAAAAGAACAATAGGCACTCCACCAACAAAAGCATGACATCTAAACACTCAAACAAAGTCATAAAAACTGTTATCTTTGACTTGCACTTTTCAGCAGTTAAAGGAAACATTTTGTTTTTACAGAGATCTTATCTGAGCTACACTTCATCATTTCAAACCTACATGAACAAAAGGAATAGTAAGATAGTCCAAAAAAATAGGGGTCTGTTTTTTAGTTCCACTTTACAAATTTCTTTCCTTTTTTCGCATCTTATAATTCTGCAAAACTAATGAATCACTTTTTCATAAGTAGATTTCCTTAATAGGTAAATGGTTATAATCAATAAAAACAGCGAACTTGTGTGGTTAATGAAGAGCATGAAAATATGGACTTTAAAACACCAAAATGTTTGTTTCTTATTCATTGGTTTGTGCTTTTTGAGGTCAAAACAAATCTTTAACTTTGGCCAAAACAAGGCATAAACAGACTGTGACTAATAATAAGAAACACAAAGAGGTGACCTGCGTGTCTCAGCTGGTTGTCACTTTAAAGCCAAATCGTAAGAAGTCCAGCAGTGCTGCAACTGCTGCTTTAATGAGCAACAGTGCTCTGTTTTTTCTCGCCTAATCGGTTGTTTTGGAGAACCACCATGATAAAGATTGTGCTCCTCCTCCACTGAAGTCTATGTGACAACAGTCCAGTTGTATAAAGTCTTCCCGCAATGCAGATAAGATGAAGAGAAAATGAAAGAGACACACGTGTGCCTTCGTCTGACAGCTTCTGCTAAACCGAGAAAACAAACACGCTGATCTGGAATATATGAAGTGAGAACCATGTGGGCCAGACTCTTTCAGTGCATCTCCATCAGCTCACTATAACAGATCGATGCTATGAGCAGAATCCAGCAGTTTTCTAAAATAAAACTTTTTTAGGCTCAGAAAATAAACTAAGTTAGCGAATGTATTTCTTTTTCGTCTGTCTGCGGCCTAAGTGACCCTGGGACCGTATCGGTATGTGGCCTGGGGACCACTGATTTAGAGGATGATTCCATCAAGTTTCTGACTACTGCCCATTGGTTTGCCCTTCTACTGGTTCAAAATGGGGGAAATATTTATGTTTAAAAGCAAACAACTGGAGCCAGATCAGTTTATCGGGTAACCAGTAGGAGACTAGTTATCCCACGCAAGCTAGCTCCTATTCATTTTAATGTTAAACAGCCGAAATTAACAAGAAAAGTAAACATTCTGGTTTTAAAACCATTTTCATCTCAGTGATCGGATTTTTTGTTCAAGAAAACCCTACAGAGAAATTAATTTTCCGTAATGTTTTCTTGAACAAAAAAAAAAAAATCAAGAAAATCTAGTCAAACCCAAACCAACGGGCATTGAGAGAGAGAGATCTTTGGTAGTCATTGGTGCATCATCAAGTCAGCAATATAGTGCAGTGAAATGATAAATATTAATATTTGAAATCTAAACGGCAACAGGTTAGTCCTCCAAGAGACCTTTGATATCTTTCTCACCATGTAAGCAGATCAATTAACTGCTACTTGACCAATTTCAGTTCAATTTTTCTCTTCACGGGCTTCTAATAACACATCTTTTTATTGCACAACTTTTATTTTTATGCAATAGTTGTGAAACAAAAAGCCACTTTTACAACCTGCACAAAGGGAACAACAGCAAATTTACACTATAGCAACTTGTGTGTGCGCGCGACTCCAGATGACGACTTCGCTCTCTCCCCATCCAACAAATCCCACTCTCACACTGCAGTAAAACATCAGCCAAACCACTGTTTTGGCACCTTATCTCTCCTTAAACAAATATGACCACAGAGACTAATAAAATCCAGAAGTTTCCTCTACGGGGGAGGGAACAAGAGGAGAGCCTTTCTCACATAGAACAAAGGGTGCCAGTCTCCATCACCCATGTCTCCCTTTTGATTGTTCAAACGCTGGGGGAAATCCTCATTTTTCTTAAACATTTATTGGAAATAAATAACTTTTTACTTCAGTGACATAGAGAAAGCAAACCTCAATTTTTCTGCCGATTCACACTTCAAGCAGGGATCTGAGCGGGTGGTGGCAGAAGCAAAGGAAAAGTGTCTGGCCGGGGCAGTTCCAACATAAAAACTCATTCAAGCGTCCAGGGCGTGCCTCATTTTGGCTACCATCATATGTAGATTTATATATTTGTAAAGGAAGTGTTGGCAGTTGAATGAGTTATCCTATCCAAATAAATAAGTTGGAGCAAATTCTTTTTGAATGTAAACTATCTAAGACAAACAAACTACCTAAAACTAATAAAAACAACTGTGTTGTATTGTGCCATGTTTTTTCACCACAAAAAGTTTTTCTTTTGTTTTTGTAGTGAACCATCACTTGTCAAAAAATTCTTTTTTTTTTTTTACTGGTTGTGAATTCACTTCTTAAGACTGAGCGTCAATGGGTGAATAGTGAAAGTGAATTGGAACAGAGGATTTAACCAGGGCTTCCTGTTTCACAGCAGACACAAGCATACCTACATCTGCTTTCAAAGCGTTTTTGCATCTTTGTGGTTAGACTTCTTACCTACACTTGGTCTTTTGATTGACAGCAAATCTACCGCTCTAGAACGGTCAGACTGTTCCATGTTTTTGCCAAAAGCCTTGGTCGTTGACATCTTATTCGACTATAATTATTATTTTTTTTAAATATGGCTTTAAACCAACCCAACGCAAAGCAAAGGGTGTCTTCACCTGTTGCTCTGTTTCTATCTAGTTATAGGATTTTCCTATAGTCTCACTGGTTGTTGGCAGTGTGTGAAAATTGCTCTCTGCATTTGATCCATCCCCTGGGGGAGTGGTGAGCTGCAGACATAGCCGCGCTCTGTAACCATTTGGTGGTTTAATCCCCCAATACAAACCCTTAATGCTGAGTGTCAAGCAGAGAGGCACTGGGTCCCACGTTTAGAGTCTTTGTGACTAGGACAAGGATTTGAACTCATGACTTTCCCATGACAAGGTAAACACTCTACACGAGACCACTTAGCTGGTGATCTTAATGTTCTTTTTTTTATTTTACCCTAGAGCACTATTGCTGGGTGACTTTCACCCGAGCAAGAGTATTTACATGATTTTCAAAATGCTGAATATTTATGAGTATCGTGGGTTGCTAGGTAAAGTCTGGCATGTCCCAGGAATGGGTGGACCAAAGTCCAAGTCTAAAGTATCATTATTCTTTTTTTTTTTTAGGATTTTTTTTCTCAACTTCCCAATTTTTTAGTAATTTTCAAGCATATTTTTAGAATTTTCCTATGACTTTATTTTCCATTTTGTTACATATACAACAGTTGAAAATGAAAGAAAACTACTCGAATTTATCATGTGTTGTCATATTTTGATCTATTTATGACAAATACTTTTTAATTGCGTATATTATATCAGTTAAAAATTACCCGGCAAACGTGATGGTTTAACTTTTTATGGCGAAAATAATCTAGGGTTAATACAAGTTTAAAAAACTCTCTTATAGGGTCCAGATGACCCTAGCCTTACATTATAGTGTCATCCCTCCCATGGCAAATGTGGACAGAATTTCATGTCTGCCACGGACACCAGTGAAAATCAAATATCGTTTAGAAAAAAAAGTTCAGTGCGCTGTTTTGTGGGGTTCAGATGTCCCCACTTTTAATGAAACCATGCCTATGATAGCACAAGGGTTAAGAAGCCACAAAGCGTCTTTACCCCCATCATTGAAATTGAAAATGTTTCGTCACAATATCAGCCTGAGCGATACAACTTTTACTAAAGACGGCATAAACTCTGATATCTTAAATGTTTACACACATGTTAAAATAGCAAATTAAATCAGAGCCCTTCACCCATTTGATCACTTGGATGGATCCCTTCACATTGCTGACCAATCAAATGCTCGCCTCCAATGCAGACCATGGTCATTTGGAATATAATTTAAGCAATGTTGACTTTTGTTTAAATAAAACTGTTGTGTTGAAATGAAAATGATGTATTAGTTGCTTTTTGTTTTGTTTTTAGTTCATCAAGTCATATTTTCTTTGCATTATTGATCACTAATGTCGCACAATACAAGTTTTCCTCATATTATGCAACCCTAGTATCCAACTTTAGACTCAAATATGCACATCTTTGTTATATTCAGCTCAACTACAAAAATCAAAACAGAACCCAAAACAAATATGTGAGATGATATCTTTAAAAAAAAACACAGACACAAAGAGTGTTGCTCCTGCCAGAAAGCAAAAAACAGAAGCTGCCTATAACACAACAACTCATCACAGGACCATCAATTATGCAGGAGGTATACATTATCATAACATGGAGCATCATTACTGTGAGTTAATTAACAATGATCCAGCAGGAAAGACTGTCATATCCAAGAGCAATGAATTATTGAAGCTTTGGTAAATCCTCTAAAGATTCCTGTCATCCTAGTGAGTAAATTGCCAAATAACAAGCCTCACAGTGAGGAGAAACAATATCAAGGAGTATGTTAAAAAAAACAAAACCAAGTACTTCATCAAATGTTTTCTAACAGTTTATTTTACTTCAGGGGTTTAAATAAAGTTTGAGCAACTTGTTTTGTTAAAAACACCACAAAAGGCTTCTTTACATTCATCTTCTCTCAGTCAAACACAACTACCTCCAATCAAACCCTTCACTTAAACTTCTGTTAACTAGTGCGGTTGGAGTAGCATCTGTATCTGTAGTTTTGATGTGCAGAACCGTAAAGACATGCGTGCTCTGAGACCCAGCCATGCAGTTCAACCAATGAACTTAGCCTGACCTGGGTCTTGACACAGTCTGACAGTAGGTCTATCATACGATGAAGCTCCTATGAAATGATCTACAGCCTAGAGTCAGATGTACATACGCAAGGTCTTTTCATTCTGTCAGAAAACTGGAAGGATAAAGATGTAGGTTACCTTGGCATGTTTTAACTATCTATCAGCTGACAGTGACCCGTCGTGACGGGTGCAAAACCTTCTGAGGAATACCGGAGGAAGAGCGCAGGCCAGCGGTCGAAACGTGTCGAAATGAACTCAATCTTCATCTTTCCTCTAGTCTGACAAAAAGAAATAAAAAACTGTATACAGATCTGTTTGACTGGTAAAGGCTCGACTGTCAAGGTGAGTGAGAGTAATGTGGAGCCCCATCATGTCTAGTGTAAAACCGTGTATCCTCCAAGGACACGGACAAGTAGTTGAATGCAAACCGGGGGACATGTTCAGTAACTTTTACACAATCGTGAGCGATTCATTTCACTGTATTTATCATTCTTAAAAATGTCCTGTCCTACCTTCAGTCACTTGTCTGCATCTACTTCAGCTAAATGGTTAACAGTGTGTATTTTATAGCCTTCACACCTCTATTAAGACACAAAGCATTTACAGTCACAGTCCCTTTCACCTATGCACACACATACAAGTCTGTTGCCATACATAGTGCCAACCTGTATTCGTCAGAACCAATGTGGGGTTCAGTCTCTTGCCCAAGGACACTTCGACACCAAGGCAGGCAAGGTGGGAACCAAACCTGTGATCCTATGATCCACCACTACCTCTGCACCACAGCCCCTCCCAAAGGCCCATGTGGTAAGATGTCTGCCCGCTTTGATGGTGCAGCTTGACACATACAAGCGCAATACCGAAAATCTGCACAAAATGTGTGACTTTACAGTATGTATTGATGTATGAAAGACTCCAGAAAATAATTCCATGATTTTATTATTTCTGGAGTGATCATGATGTTCCTTTCTTGCTAGAATCAGTATTTTCTCCACTCATTACCTACAAATGAATTATTAAAAGACTTTCAGGTATAACTGCAGACAAAACTTGGATATTCGTAGTATTGTGTTAGTAATGATTCACATACTTTTTCAGAACGTGACGCTATTTCATCCCCACCACATTTTCTTTCCTCTGACAGTGTGCTTTGTTTGGGCAGGTGCAAAGCTCACCTGAACTCTGGTGTAAAACAAATAAGTAAACGCCAATCTGTCTGAAAACAAAGAGGGTCTGTTTGCTTGCAAGTGAATCCTGGAGCAATTCACTGCAGTGTGAATGCAGACAGACTATTCAATGCCGTAAATGACTTGAGCTCCTGCATTTCATATGAGAAACATAAAGAACGTACAGCTCCAATTCAATAAAGCAAGATGAAAAGGGCTCAAAAATATTATTACTTTTATGAAAGTGTGCTTAAAGTTATTTTAGGATTTCTTATTTAAAATTGTTTAATGAATCCTTGTAGTTAGTTTGAAATTCGAATATCTTTTATTTCCAACTTTATTTCCAGGACTTTTCTGACGACCAGATCCAACAAAAATAGCAAATGCAAAGTTTTAAGCATAAAGCAAGAAGAAACATCACAAAGCAAATATAAAGCTATCATCAAAGAAGCATGAACATGCACAAGATATTGCTTAATAGACATTCAACTTTCATATTAAGACGCGGGCTGCAAAATATCAACTTGGGGGCCGCAAATAGCCCGTGGACCGCCAGTTTGAGACACCTGCATCTTTTTGTCCACCTCTACTATCCTTCTTGTGCCCTTGTTTTCATCTGTGACATGAGGGGGGGGGGGGGGGGG
>NC_050518.1:14885449-14890283 GCF_002922805.2 Oryzias melastigma | reverse complement strand
CAGGTGGGAGGGGTAGAGGATGAGTGGAGAAAAAAAAGAAAGGTACACAAACGTACAATGCAGATTCAGCTGCACACACGTGGATGGGACATCAGGAACACATGCACTACACGCACACACACTCCTGGTCGAGCAGCCAAATCACATTAGCTGCCTGCCTGCCATCCATCACTCCCACAGACGAAAGCACATGCAGGACATGTGCACGGCAACATGCAATACACACAACCCCACACATCAAGCCAACACACCTTGAAATCAGAAGAGAGTGTGCAGGAAAAAAAAAAGTGTTCCCTCATTACATGCAATCACCAAGCACGTCCGTGCACATTAGTGTCAGTTCGCATCAGATGCACTTTTTGGAGAGCCACTCGTTTGCTGCTGCTGCCACTCAGTGCAAACTTCCCAAAAAAAAAAAAAAAAAAAAAAACAATTCTATGAGAACACAATGAGGGAAAAAGAAAAACATACCCTGGCTGCTTTAAATATTTAAAGCGGAAAGAACTAAGCAGGGGCAGAGCCACATCTTTCTTTTCTGTCTGTATCAATCTTCTTTCCCATTATAGGGGGATGGGTCCAGCTGTGTGTGTGTGTTTGCAGACCCAAATGTTTGTTGGAGGCCATCCTTATCTTGAAGATGGTACATGTCAGTGGGGTGCTCCTTGCTTAATGGGATGCATGGCGAGTGTTTGTGTGTGTGTGAGTGTGTATTTTTTTTCTTTATCTAATGGGCTGTCTCTTGGGTGAAGTAATTGGCTGGCAAGACATGCGAGCGTGGGCTGTGAGCGGGTGAAGAGAGACGAGGGGGAAAAAAGGGAGAAGATTTAGGGAGGCAGGACAAACTTGACGTCTTCTCCTTCTATATTACAGGACCATATGGTGCCCATGCACTGTGCAGCAGGAGCAGAGCGCCACAGCTTCCAATCAGTGTCTCACCGCCCTCTCTCTATGGCTTTGTCTTTTTAACTCAGTAACTCCCGCAGCCTCCTCTTTAACTTCTATGTCCCCCTTTTTCACCCGCGAAGTACCGCCGTGACCCCCTTGACTCATTGCGAGGCTCAATTCCGACCAAAAAGGATTACTCCAATTGCATTAAAATCTGAAAAGTGACGGCGCTCCGTGTGCAGGACACTGCAGGACCTCGGTGGCCTTTCTGAACTGCGAAAGGAAGCATTTAGGTATCAAACGCCTGCGCTGCCCTTCCAATTGCCATCGTCTCCAATCAGAGGCGTGCACACTCCAACACACAGCTGTGTGATGTGTAATGAGAGAAACCATTAAGCAGTGAAAATGGGCTCTCCCCGCCCTGCCGCTCAGCAGATCTTAGTCAGAGCCACAGTTACGGGGCTATTTATACATTCACTGCTCGCACGGGTTTTTCTTTTTCTCCAGCGGAGTACAGTTTATGCACAACCCTGCATTCCTGCAGCCCTTCCATGTCCTCATCTGCTACTGCTGCTTCTTCCCATCCCCCCTTCCTTTGGCAGTCTCCTCCCTCTTTACGTCCTCCCCCCTCCTCCGTTTTTTTCCCTCCATCCCTCTCGACCGACCGGCTACAGTACATGCAGCAGGGTACAAATTAATCAGGATACGTAAGGAATGACTGCGAGCGGGAGGGAAACTAGAGACGATTGGACCAGAAAAAGAGCAAAATGTGAGTGGATGGGGTGAAAAGAAGGAGAGAAAGATGAGTGGCTGGGGAAGAAGAAGAAGAAGAGGAGGAGGAGGAGGAGGAGGAGAAAGCTCGCTCACAGGGATGGGCGTTCCTCTCCACGGCTCCTGCGAGGTCAAAAGTTTACCGTGGTTTTAATTTCACCTTTTTGCAGCCAATCAGAGCGCAGCTCAGGCTGCTGGGGGGAATTTTGACCCACTCTAAAATTTTGCTCTACCGCCGACCCCCTCCATTTTCCTCACAGCATTCCTTGCTTTTCTAAATCTTCCGAACACACCTTTTTCAAAAATGAATAAAAGCTGATTGGTAGAAAAGGGGAAATGTAACCCTTTAACACTGGAGCTCCAGTGATATTTATGTTCTTTGATTTACTGTAATTTTTTAAAAAAGATCAACGTCATTCCAACAGATTCTAAAAGAGAAAAGCGGCGCAATTGAAAAGTTACTGTAAGTTAAAAAATTTTTTGTGTTTAGGCATCACCGACGTCACCTCAGGTGTTAAAGAGTTAAAAGAGAACTTTATTACTTGTTGATTTTTTTGATGTTTTTGTGTCGAGCTGCTGCCACATCGACGCCCCCAATGACTTCACGAGTGAGTGTTGGATTAATTAACAGCCCAAAGAAGACGCAGCGTCCATTTTGTTCTCCTGGTGTCAAAGACACCACTGTCACTGATCCAGTGTACTCTGTCTTTTTACCTGTGTTTTTTTTTTTTTTTTTTTTTAAGGTCCCTCTATGACTACTTTTTTATTTAAAAAGTGTCTCCAGAAGTGTTTTAATTATGATTATTAAGTTTTTAACCAAAATCACATAACCTAAATGTCTTAAAAAGACGTTTTTTCATGTTGATCTGAAGCATTTGTTTCCAAAATCTCCTCTGAGGGGGCGTGGCTTTTGGTGCAGAGCTCAATAGCCCTCCCCAGATTAAGTAATTCTGAATGATATTCCTGCCTGTTCTAATTCATAGTAATTTTAAAAAGTTGCATTTTTAAAGTTTTAAAAATTTAGTTTAAAGTATTCAATAAATGTTGATCCTGTTCGGCCCACAACATAAGATGCGTTTTGGATTTTGGCCCCTGTGTGATTGAGTTTAACGCCCCTGCCTTACACCAAGCCCTCTTTCTCAAGGTCTTCAATGGTCAACTACCCTCCTGGTTGTTTTCCAAACATCTATGACCTAACCCACCGTCAATTTCCTGGATCAGGTGTTTCAGTCCATCAAAACCTTGAATCACCGGATCCAGCTAATCAGCCGTGAGTGGGGCAGTGGGTGGCGAGATCTCAAGGACCAGTGATACACATAACTGGGTTGGAGAAAGGCTAAGAAGGAAAAGGAAGAAATGCAAGACTCTGGACTTCAGGAAATGTTCTTAACTCTTGCCTGAAGCACATCTCTACAAGTTACCGCTGGCATTCCTGGTTGATGCATAAAATATAAGCAAAAAGTGAGTGGGGAAAAAAATGGAAACAGACGAATAACTAGAAAGAATGGACCATGAAAATGTAAAACTCTTGTACACCATGTTCTCTAAAAGGTGAGGGAATACAGAGAGGTTCAAATCTGTAAAAAGCTGTTTTGGCAACCGCTGTAATAATATTAAACTTTTTTTTTTTTTTTCCCCAGAAGAAAATATTTTTTTACACAAATATCCAAAACTGGATATAAAAATAAACCCCGGTCTCTGAGCACAAGCCCCTCCCAAATCCCAAAAACGAATGGGTCCTCACACTCCGATATCACAAAGTGGGAACAGCCCCTTCCAGGAAGAGTCTGTGCTACCAGCACTGCCACCAGGCTAACACACACTTCCTCCGCAGAGTTAGCAGTGATCCTGAAACACTTTGATTTTAAGTGCGAACATGCACATCCATCTTTGCAAAAGTTCGGATGTTGTTTGTTTTCCTGGGCTGAACGCAGACACACTCTGAGGAGGCCGACTCTAGGTTAGCGTCATGAAACCTGCGGCACCCACAAGGAGAAAAAGGTGGTGCCTCAGAAATTGAGGTGTGAAAAGAAGTTTGCAAAAATAACACATTTCATTAAAAAAATGTGTTCTTTAGTGTGCCAAAAGTAATATATTATATTATATATATGGATACAGTTCACTCTGAAAGGCTTAGAATAGCATTATATATTAATTTTAAGTAATTTTCTGCATTTTTGAGAGTATTTTAACGTCCACATTGTTGGATTTCTTAATTTGCTTAAAAAGTCATAAACAAATATTTCAAAATGGTCACAGATTTAAACCTGTCTTAGTTTTTTTTTTTTCAAATGAATCAGAAAACAAATGAGAGCCAACCATAACCAACTGTCAAACCAAAGATTGACTTTCAAGAGCAGAGACGCCTTGTTTTTGTCAGCATGTTCGTCTGATTGTCAGGAAATTTGATCTGTACAGCAGCTTCTGCCATGAAAGACACCTCACCTGGTACCAGGTACTAAGCTGGGAGGAAACGGAATTAAGCAAAATTAAAAATGGCTGCAGACACCCATGACAAGCCAGGCTACTTCAAGACCATAATAGGAAGAAGAGCGAGGAAGGTAAGAACCTTCGGAAACATTTGAGACATTGCAGGGACATGAAGTTTGTAATTTGTTGAGAGCAAAATTACCTTAAATCAAGAAAAACTAGTGTAGTTCTGCAGTTTACCCAGTAAAGACAGTGCATTACTTTTTGGAGTTGTGGAAGGTTCAATGTGTTCAGAAAAACCTTTCCTAACAACAAGCTTTTAGCAGAAGAAATGGATGTCAATCTGTTCTCACAAATGTAATTGGTATCAACACCACTTATTTTTACAAGAAATGGATCATGGAAGACTCGTGCTGTTTCAAGGATAAGCATTACACATTTCCTTTGAACAGCCCCTAGTCCTCCATTGAAACTACAAATGGAGACTGATATAAAGACATGTTTGTGTTAATGTGTTGTTGATTAAAAGTTTGCTCTTTTTCAGTTTTCCCAGACAAATGGATTTCCACCACTTATCTGATAAATGCTCAGTTACCAAAAAATAATAGTATTACGTAGGGCTGGGCGATAAAACGATAATTATCGTTTTCGCGATATTACTTTCTTTCTATAGTGAAATGAGTCTATTGCGATAAACTTTCGTGTTAAATAACACGGGAGAAACCCCCGGAAGAGCCGCGCTTCTTCT
>NC_050518.1:14867726-14885430 GCF_002922805.2 Oryzias melastigma | reverse complement strand
GCTGTGGAGTTGAGAGTTTGAGGGTTTAGTTAAAATATTAACCAAAAACTTTTGTATAGAGCTTCGAATTAGAATAATTCGTTGTTTTATTGTGTATCAATAATGAATTTCTTAGTTACATTTGTTCTGTTTATGTTCATTTCTTAATGAGGTGATCTAGTAAACCAGACAATAGTAAAATAAACTTGTTTTTAACGACTCCTGAGTTTTAATACCACAGTTAATACAAAAAATAATGAAAGTTTAATTTGAACTAACTAAGATTTAATGGGGGGGGGGGCAAAGTTAAGGTGTAAAAATCTGAAGTCGTAAATCTCTGCAATAAAGATTACTTTGATTATTTGATTATTTGATTGATATCGTTTTTAATATCGTTATCGCACAAAATGAAAAAAGCGATATCGCAATATGAAAATTCCCATATCGCCCAGCCCTAGTATTACGACTAAAGTCCTATATGTAAATATCCCACATTATGTACATTACTGTTTTTACCGATGCTTCTAATTCCTTAAACTAGTTAAATAACAAACCCGGCATAGAACTGTCTGAAAGGTCAGTTGCTGCTTTTCAAGCCAACAAACCAACTCTCAAATCACCAAGAGCTTCCTTGAAAGACTAAAATTATGTCAATTTTTTTTATGAAAAGCTGAAAAAAATGATCTTTTGAGTAAAAATTAACTTCACAGCTGGCCTCATGTCACTATTGAATGTGTTTAATAAAAGCAAAAGCCTTTTTATAGAAGCAGTGTATAAGGAAACCTCGGGGTCATGGATTCAAGTATCTCTGGTAACCATTATGCAAACCAAAGAGTATATTCTTGGTGTCCATTGAAAAAGAAGGCCTAATTTGGATATTATCTGAAATCTGAGATATTTGAGTCCTGATCGAGATTAAGAACAATGCAGTGGTCCCTCGTTTCTCGCGGGAATTACCTTCTAAAAATAAGCTGCTACAGGATATCCGTGAAGTAGGATTATAGATGTTCTGAGGTTGTCAAACTCCTCAATACACACTTTAACATTTTCACACTTTTCTCTAAAAGAAAAAAATTAAGTCAAGTATTTTAGAATGAATACATTTCCTCTTGCGATTGAAGATTTATGTAAAATTTGTTAAGCTAAACCCATTCTGTACAGGGGAAAATGTATTGAAAATGTTCCACCGTCCATCAGGATACAGAACAAAGTGTGGTGTTAAAAAATTATTTAAAAAGGCATGCAAAATAGCACTGAAAAAATGTGAAACTGCGATAGAGAAAGGCGCTGCTGAATTTCTAGCTTTAATACACTTTTGTGATAAAAAGTTAATGCAGCTATACACAAAACAAAAGCTAAGACAATCCAAAAATGAATAAAACTAAAAAAAATAGGCTTAGGTTGGTCATGCTAAATGTTAGTGTGCTCTGTGTTCACTTATTGAAGGTAAAAACAGACTTTAATGTATGCTGTTTGACATAAAGTGCTTGAATGGAACCAATGAAAATATCACTAAATTTACCATTTTCAATATTGCAATATTGAAAATTCTACCCTTGTCTTGTAAAACAAATCTAAAGCAAACAAAAATTCATTTTAAATGGAAATGTTTTAACTAGTTGACAATTTTTGAAATTGTGTGAAATTGCACATCAAATCAGTTCGGTGTTTTAGCAATGATACTTAGGTATTCAAAAAAAAAAAATTAAAGGTCAAGTAAAAGAAAATCCTTTAAAAACTTCTCAAACAATCGTAAGCAACATTTGAGACCATTTCGAAGGGTAACCCTGTGAAATGTAGCATCTCATTTTCAGGGAAGTTCGAAGTTTGTGCCAAAAAAACCCACATTGTTAAAAAAAACTTGATCAAACTCCTAAGGTGAAAAACTGATATGGAAAGTTGGTGAGTAAATGCCACAAATTCTCAAATATCCGTAAGACTTGGCAGACAGAAAAGCACAAATGCTTTGACCCTCCTGGGTTTCAGCAGAACAATGGTATGTCACACCTTGCCTTAGGCTGGGGGTCTCCAACACCCCCCTGCTGGGTTTAGGGTTACACAGTAAATGGAATGTTTGAGAAACACTTAACAGTGTCATTGTCCATTCTTCTGGCTCTTAGGTCTCCAATCCCATGTGTAAGTCAAGCCGAAAGAGCCTTTCCCAGTCTCCCCCATCCTCCCTGACATGTGTCTGAACCTCTTTACAGAAACAAAGTCAAACCATGAAGAAAATTAAACCTTTGGGGAGGAAACAACCAATCGTTACCTCATACCAAACCCCTTATTCGAGAATTCTGCATGTTTTGGACAGAAAATACAAAATCTATTGTCGGGCAAGTCATGGTAATCACACAACAAGAAGTAACCCACCCCCCTTTAACCTCTCCGGCTGTATTTCTGCTCTTTTGTGCAGCTAAAGTGTGCGAGGACAAAGGTTAAATGCAGAACAGTCACAAATTAGTCCCGACTTGCCAGAGCTAAATATACGAGTGTGTGTTTCAGACAGTAATATGCCGTAAAGAGGACACATAAACCCATCTGAACACATACAGCCATGCAAAAATGAAACGTCTAACAGGCTTAATTAGCAATTTCCTTGTTCACTGACAAATTATTTTACGCCAACTGATATCCAGTCTGAGTGTTAAGGTGGTTAGTGAGACGAATCAGGCAGTGTTATTAACCACAGTTCCTTAGGATCTAAAAAGGTCCTCGGGATACTTCTTAGACAAAAAAAATCAGAAAGAAACTGAGGGAATATAAAAGTTACTTTAAATCATTTTGTCGTTAGGCTTTTACTTTGTAAGGGATAAAAGATATAGACGTATTTTTCTTGCAATTTCATATATTATGTATTTCTGTATCTTCAATTCATATTTGAAGATTTATCTACAAGACGAGGCAAAAATTCTCGAAATTTCCTCCAGTATGAGGCAAACATCCCAGAAAATTTCTCCAGTATGAGTCAAAAATTCCTGAAAAATTTTCCAGTATGAGGCAAAATAAACAAGGAATCTCCAGCCTAAATTGCAGGAAAGCACACTAATAAAGGCAGTTTTTGTATTTTGCAACTGGATTTCTTAAGGTATTTATTTACAGGTATGCAAGGGAACAGAAACGTGTTCAAAAACTTTAGCCGCATGATTGTTTTCATTTCATTTTCAGATATTAATTCTATATTTTGAATGCAAAAGTTGTGGGGTTAAAGCTCAAGACCTGGATACAGGAAGGTCCGAGTCCACAAAGACGTTTTAGAGATTTAAACCCCCAACAAAAGTTGGGTCAACCAAGAACCCAATACAGGAAATAACTGACAAATAAGAGACGCATCAGATTTTAAACGTTTAGCTTTACAGTCAAATTCAGACAAAGTGAAAAGGAAGTTGAAGAATGTACACACTGTGGTGAAGTATGGAGATGATTGATCTATCACTTAACCAGCAACTTAATATGCAAAACAAGCTCTTAACTCCTGTTGTGCTCTTTGAGTCGCCCTGTCACAGTAACTCCATGTGCAAACACTGCACAAGGAAACTGCTACAGAAATTTCCCTCTGCTGCCATAAAGCTTTGCTCTAGCCAAAGAGAAACTCGTTTCCTGCTTTGAACCCCACGGACATATTTTGAATATCAAACCAAGTAAGAGACTATCTGGAAGCCAGACAGTACAGTACTCCAAACTTCAAATTAACAGCACTAAATTAAATGACTTTACTTCATCACTTTATAAAATAGTAACTCAACTGTTCTTAGAGACACTTTTAATTTGTGTGTTTATGTGTAGCATTAGCAGGCTGATGATCAGATGTGGATACAAAAACTTTTAAAAACCCCAAAAATACAAAAACATGGCGAGATATGGAGTATACTGGAGTATTCAAAGGCACAATAAGTGTACTAAGACACTTCCTGTATGTTCTTTTGCACCTTCAAACTCAATGACACTTTTTAAAATTAAAACCTGGATCAATGTGGAGGACCTACGCACATTTGGATAGTGGTTTCAACCATTCAGACCAACTTCTAAAAGCCGCCCCTGCTTGGCGCTAGTGACCAGAACTAAAGGTCAAACTAGAGATGTCCCAAAGGTAAATTATTGATGACTTGTCATCGTTGCCTCTCTTAACCCTTGCCCTCACTCCACACATCTCTTGCTATGTTTCCTCTCAACTCTAGTTTGTCCGTTTGCTGCAAATGCTACTTCATTTGGTTTGTGAGTCGAGAGCGCAGAAGATGATGAGATGTTCTCTATGCAGGACCTTGATTGAGAGGAAACAAGTTTTATATTTTTAGCTGTTTTATGTCAACTCTCTTTATGGTCAATAAAAAGAAAAACAATCTCAAAGTTCTTTAGAAGGTGGTTCATCCACCATTTCTCCTTCTTCTATTATGTCTGGTCTGCTCTAAAACTTAACCAAAATCTGCATGTATACAAAGTTCTTCCCTTCTGACAGCCATCTGAGTGGACTGAATAGTCTGGAAGGAGATGATATTTCATCCTATTAGTTATAATGAATACACAGGAAAAGGCAAGCACAACAACTCTCTTACGATGAATACTGATTTGCTTTAAAACAACAAGACGAAACAACACCTTCAAACTATAAGATACTCAAACCTAGAATGCTTGAACTCACTAATCTTTATTTTCACCCCTTACACTCCTTCTGTTTGAGCTCAAAATGATGCACAAAAACTTTTTACCACAAGAAAACCGGTGGATAACGTTTAAACCTCTGCTCAGCACACGCCCACAGCAGAAGGTGAAACCCAGCACTCCAGCTGGATCAAGAAACCTCTCGGTGTGAAAGCTCACAACTTGCACGTTTCTCTAAGAAAGCCTCTGACACAACAGTTGCGTCGAGTTCAACCGAGATTTGGCCATTCGGGATTCATTTCATATTCGTCGCACCTGAATCGTTTTGGGGCAGCTCGAAACTTTTCTCATTTCTTTGACTTGCATGTGTTCTCGTTCTCTTCTTTCGGCACTCCATCACCCCTCAAGAGCGAGGGAGCCAAGATACAAGGGAGGAAAGGGGTGAATGAAGTTGAGGAGGTGGTCACATTACAGTCTGGTTCAGGCAGAGTTTAGGCCACTCGCTTGCTGTGCTGCAGCTGGTAACATTTACCGTGAAACCCGCGTGTGTGTGTGGGCACGCAAACAAGCTCTCAAACACATAAACTAGGCCAAGATTTTTACGATGGAAAATGAGTAAAAAACCAGACCCCCCCCTCCCCCTCCCCGACATTAGACACAGACCATTCTAAGAAGCTTTTAACAAGCTTCTTTAGCTTCACAGCAAAGACAGACGTGAACTCCATCCAAATCCGAAAAGATACGAGTCTTTGGGGTTTCACCAGATTGTGTTTTCTAGATTTTATTGTAAAACACACCCACTGACATATCTGGCTTTAACCATCATGTCAAATTCTCTGAAAGTGGGACACTTGCAGAAAAACTTGAGTCTCCTCCTTTTTGTTAGTGAGTAAACAAAGTATCATAAGAGAGAACTTGAAATGTCCTTTTCTATATTGTTTTTTTTATTATTTATTTTAAGCATGTATTTAGACTTGCCACAAACCAACACATTCTAACTCAGAAGTCGTCACATATTGACGTTTGGTTAAGGACCCCTCCACGTCACTTTTTGACGTTTTGGGTTTCCCCAACTCGTCGTTTCTTGACGTACTGGCTGTTACCATTAAATCGCAGATCCCCTACCTCTGGGCTGCCAACAGGAACAGGTCTAATACTGCAACACGGAGCGCACCGATACCCAAACCCGATACTATAACCTTAACCCAGCATCGGACACTGTACCAGATACGGCACCAGACGTAAACTAGTACCGGATTAGGGCACAGGTACCAGGTTAGGGTACTGCTACTGTATGCGCCTCGAGGACCAGTCCGCGTGTAGTACCTCATCTCGAGGGTTGCGGACCCTTGATTTTACGAATAGCCAGTATGTCAAAAGACTTTGACTTGGAGACACCAAAACGTAAAAAAAAAAATGAGGCGAAATTTAACCAAATGTCAATATGTGACGACTTGGGATGAGATTGTGTGGCACAAACCATGTACATTGAAAGCATCCTTCACAGGTTTCTGAATTTGGGTTAGGCCCTATAACCAGTTTGCTTCACGGACCTCCAACATGCTAAACTGTGGCTAACCAGGTGGAGAAAGTAAAATTAGAGTTTTAGGACCAAACACTGGTCTGAACGCATGCCAATCAAAAAAAAGGAAACAAAGAAAAAAAACTAATGATACAGAAATGTTTAATTCTATTTCAAAATTCCATTCAAATAAAATAGTTGATTTAACCCATAGGAACCCAGGCTCACGTCTCCTTGAAAAGAGCCTTATCTGGGATATACCACAGACCAAGTAAACCACAGAACACATTTGTTACACCGATGTCACAAGGATTGGATTTTGTCCTCCCTCACCCCATAGTTGTCAAAAACAGGAAATGCACCAATGAAGATTTGATATTTTGAAACCAAATTGTGAATATGTTTAGTTTTGATGTAAAATCTGACTTTTTAACATGAAATTCTATTGGAAGTTGCTCCCTTTGTAACCAGCCTTTAGTGTTCCAATGAAGAACTGCCATGTTAAGCACTTCCTGGTTTACTTTCAATCCAAGAAAGAATGTTCTTAATATCATTTTAGGTTAAATAAACCCACTCAAGCTTTTTTTTTTTATCTTATTAACAAAAAATGTTTCTCTTCTGTTCATCTTTTAAAATAATTTTTGAACTGGACATTTTACAGATTACCTATAACCACATTACCTCTTAAGTGTATCACACAACCTGAGTTTTACTTTTGAGTATGTTGTTGGTTTTTTACTCAGCATAATAAATCCTTGTTAATATCTCCAAAGTTTAACTCAACAGTTCCTTCAAAACCAAAACTGAAAATTGCTAATTAAGATACATTTAGTTGTATAATAAAGCAATATCCCAGGAAACCCAGGCCAAGTGTATTAAAGTTTAATTTATTCAAATTTGTAATGAACTTATAAATAGTAATAGTAAGTTTATATGGTTTGTATTCGGTTTATTTGAGGCTTATTTTCCATTTTCACAGTCCTCGTCCTTCTAGCTAGACACAAGGTCACACAACACCAACTTTTTCAAAACCGTGACAAATAGGAGACAAACAAGCCTGGCAGTTGTCGGAGAGTGCCCATTAAGCATGATTTAGAGGAGGGCTACCCAACCCTGGTCCTCAAGATCTACCACCCTGTCTGTTTCCCAGCTCGTCCTGCCCCGTTTGGAGCCGATTAGCTGACTCAAGTGTTTCCACACTCTGATTGACTGAACACCCCTGATCCAGGGAGGGTGGGAGATCTAGATCAAGGTCGGGAAGTCCCTGATCTAGAGCCTTGGAGTAAAAAAATACTATAAATCCTCCAACCCACTCAAAAAAAGTTACAAAATCAATTTATTTGTATGCAATGCAACTTTTTGATCCAGAAGTTTTACATTGGAGTGAATGTAAACAGCATTATTGGATAAAAAAGTAGTATTACAGAAGTAATAGTGATGGTCTCTACCTTCTATGCAACACTGTATAAGAGTGAACTGTAACAGTTTATGTCTAATCAGATTGAACTTCAACAAAACATGCAAATCTCATTGAAAGGTCAGACTTGTACTTTTAACCTAAATATGAAATATGACTAATCTGATTCAAATAGATAAGTCGTATTATCTAGTGAAGCTGTGTATGACAAATCCAAACGAGATTTAAAGCTAAATAAATATACATATATATGTTGTTTGGCAGGTCACTGGCATCATATAAGGGTATTACAGGGGGGTCAATGCATAGTGTTGGATCAGTGCAGCTTGTAAGCTTGGAACAGAAGCAGCATATTTAGTTACCAGTCTGCCTTACATAAACTTCACTCTTAAGAGGCTTCAGTTTGGTTGCTTTTTTTAAATCTGAAACTTTTGAATTAGACGTCAAAGTGGTAAAGCATTCATCGGTAAAGGTATTGGAGAGGGTCAACACATGGTTACACAGAGTTCAAGACAACAACAAAAAAGCCTGTTTTTATCAGATGATTATTCCTCTTAATAAGAATGCAAGTGGCACCATATTGAAGGTTAGACTGCGTATGCGCAAACAACACTTATGGCTTCAAAGGGAAAGAAAAACCTTTTTCTTTTCACAAAATTACAGGAAATAAATCCGTTTCCTGGTAAAACAAATTTCCAAGTTTTGCTCTGATGCATTGCACTACAAAAGACAACTTAAAATGAATAGATTAGAGAAGCAGACCTTTATAGATTTTCTCAGACCTAATCCCCTTATATTACGGTCACAAATACAATGGCGACCGCGCGATGGGGAAGCTTTGGGAAAATCTTCAAGATTTGATGCCGCTGATGCCCGTTTTTTTTTTAAATCGTTGGTGTGGTCATGAATGTAGACAGTGGGACTCAGCCATCAGGGAGGACATAATTGGCGGCCACAGGGCGGTGACAGCCAACAGCAGCTCTCATTGGCCGATGTGTAAATGTCTCTGGATGGCGGACGTCCAAAAAATCTAACTTTATAGTACAACCAATTGCTGAAATTGCTGAAAAACTTACATTTAGGTTGGTGCACTGGCATTTGGGGAAATGTGACTCTATGTTCACACCACCTTCAGCAAGCGACCTCTTTCAATAAAAGATTCTATGTAAACGCGTAAAACTGCGATTTGAGCTTCCACGCTCACATTCTCATGTTTGAGAGTTGCTAAACTAATTCTTAAGCCTGTTTTGGGGCTCCAAGTACAAAACGTTTGGTCAATGAACGCACTTTGAAAGCTAAACTACCTCAAACTTTGACCAATCAGGAACTCAGATTTGATAGTGGGGTTTGAACGAACACTTCATATGTCCCTTGTTCCCGACCAGAATTATATAACTCCAAGTCTTTCATGTATTGGAACAGGGCTGTGAAAGAAAATAACTTTTGTGAGATCTGCACCGTTTTGACATCTCACACCAAGCCTCTTCCAACCATAGATACATGTGCTGCTATTGCATTAGGACAGTCCAGTGTGAACACCAAATGCAAAAAGTAAATGTAAGAACCGCTTACACCTGTCCCCCAGACAGAACTATGCAAAATAAAATAATCAATATACAAGAACTGAAAAAAAAGATCAATTGGTGAAGAACAATTATCCAACACAAGAAAATGAACAAACGATAAGAACAAAAGTTTTTGCGAAACTTCAAGGGTTTTCAAGGGTATCAGTCTAACAAATAATAAAGATCTGAGAGATCTGCTTATGCTAGAGCAACTTCTCACACCTGGTTTACATTAAAGATGTAATGAGGGCAGTAACACACATCTATTCTAAAGTATCATTTCACACCAGAAACCTGTTGGTCTTCTCCCTCTGAGTGCCAAAACCTCTCTTTTATTGTCTTTATAAAGCTCTTAAGGTTCAAAAGTTATGTGTCGTAAAGTTTATTAAACCTCTCCCACCATCTAGAGTTCACTGATCTTTATGTCACAGCAATGCTTTTAGAAAACGTTTGTCTTGAAAAGTGTAGGGAAAGTTTATTTTGACATTTGGAGCCCATTACCTTTTTTTGGCTTTAGCTCGACAGGTTGACGTGGAGATGCAGGAGATATCGAACTCCAACCTCGTTTGAGCTTTCTGCCATGGCGAGTCGTTTATAAGACGTGTGAATTGTCCGATTTGTAGAAACAAAAGGCCGTTTTAATAAGCTGCTGATGTTGCTGCTTTGGTGTGAATTGGGGGTCAAGAGCAAGACTGAAGTAACAATTTTTGAATCTAAAGATCTTAATTTAAAAAAATTAAAGAAAGCCAAATAGTGCGGTCCCATACGATTATTTTAATACTCAACTAATCACCGATTATTTTTTCCGATTAGTCGACTAATCGGGTCACGCGCAAACTGGATGTAAAGAACATATTTTAGCCATCATTAGCTTTAGACTAACTAAAAACTTGATATATAGCATTACCTGCGATAATGCTAGAATGAATGCTGTAAGGTGAATTTGGCCACTGAAGATGCTAGTGATTAAGATGCTGAAATTGATAGCTGAAAGCACTGAAGTTGAAAGCTAGAATCATTGAAGCTAATTGGTGAAAACACTGAAACTGAAAGCTAAAAACACTGAAGCTCAAATCACTGAAGGTAATTGCTGAAAACGCTGAAACTGATAGCTGAAATGACTGAAGCGTCTGGGCATCATTGCTTAGACTGCTGCCCCCGCGACCCGGTCCCGGATGAAGCGGAAGAAGATGGATGGATGAACTGGTTGCCAGCTGAATTATTAGTTACAAATTAGCCTAAACAACTGAAAAAAGCCTTAGTTAGCCAAAACAGCTAGCATGCGGCTAAAATATTACCTAAACTCCAAATTAGCCTCAAAAACAAAAACAAAAAAACCTAAATTAGCCTAAATAGCTAGCATGCAGCTGAAATAATAGCTAAACTCCAAATTAGCCTAAAAAACAAAGAAAAAGCCTAAATTAGCCAAAATGGCTAGCATGCAGCTGAAATATCAGCTAAACTCTAAATTGGTCTAAGAAACTGAAAAAAAATCCCAAGCCGAAATAGCTAGCATGTAGCTAAAATATTAGCTAAACTCCAAAATAGCTTAAAAACATGAAGAAAATCAGAAATTACCCAAAATAGCTAGCATGTGGCTGAAATATTAGTCTAAAAAACTTTAATAAATGCCAAAATATTCCAAAAAGCTGGCATAATGACATTATAACTTAAACTTT
Source organism: Oryzias melastigma (assembly GCF_002922805.2). Classification (NCBI taxonomy): domain Eukaryota; kingdom Metazoa; phylum Chordata; class Actinopteri; order Beloniformes; family Adrianichthyidae; genus Oryzias; species Oryzias melastigma. The sequence goes on along the minus strand of NC_050518.1, from coordinate 14,874,672 downwards.
ACAACACTCTGACTCTATAGAATATAAAGTAACGGCTAACCGACTGTGAAATTAGTCGTCGACTACTTTAATAGTCGATTAGTCGACTAATCATGGCAGCCCTAAAGCCAAACAGGAAATCTTTTGTCGATCTGATGAAACATGTTAGTGCTTGGTGTCAATAACCTAAAGCTACAGACGAAGTCATTGTCAGTTTTTCAACTGATAGTGGAGGAGCTTTTGCTCCGAATGCTGCAGCAGGTCTCATCAGTGCCAGCAAACATGCAGCAGAGCCCCTCAGAGAGGCTCCTGCATCCCTGTGAGGAGGGGAGGGGGAGAAGGTGGAAGAAGCCCCAGGTAGCCTCACAGCAATGCGCCACGAGAGAAAGAAAAACACGGCAGCAAACTCGGCTGCTCACATCTTCAGCAACCAGCCAGTTCCCGCTTCTGACCAGCTAAATATTTAATCAGCCGGAAAAAGCACCTACAAGCTTCCAGGCTGCAAGTTTTTTGCTCTGTCTTTTGTTCCTTCTTGTGAAGCAAAACAACCGATCATTGTCTTTGTGTGCAAGTGCATCGCGCGGTGGATGCAGGACGGGCTGAGCTCATTTTTCCGACTGCACCGTCACCGGAGTGCTTCTGATTGGTCACTTTGAAATACATTCTGTGTTTTTTTCCTCTCCCATCCCTGTGCATCCTATGAGCAGCGTGCTGCCTGGCTCAGAGCTGGATGAACGACCTTGAGCGGGCGCATGGAGCTGCGTCGTCATGGCAACGGAGTCTCGCACAGCTAGTAACAGCTGGATGCGACTGCACTCCCAGATTTTTAGCGGGAGCCGCCACGTTAATAGAGCTACTCGCCGCGTCTCCTCCCTCCTCCGTCCAAGCCCCCTTCCTTCATCCACCCCCAGACGGATCTGCACTGACACCACAAAAAGACCTGTCCAAAAGACATGTTTTATATTAACTAATAAAAGCGCAACAGCTTTGACTTGTGTTTTCGTGGCCTCCAGCTGACTGCATGTAATAAAAAGACGGCGGAGAAGATGAATGAAGCAGATTATGAGAGATGGAGGGACGAGGCAGAGATCCAGAGTGAGACATAAGTTACAAAACAAAGCAGAACAGGGAAACGCACACTGAGATGGGCACTTGACATTCCTCTCACAGAGGAAACAGCTCTCAGAAAAATAAAGCAGTAAAGGACACGGGCTGCACTGAGACATTCTGCAGGAAAGCCAGGAAACAGAAGACACGCCGCACAGCTCTGGCACTCCAGCTCAACCCACCCCTCTCTTCCCCCTACAAATAAATCCAATTCTCCAACACCAAAATAAATGTAATGTACTCCTTTATGATCACCTCAGGTGCAATCAGTGCCACTACAATTATCAGTAAACGGGGGTTGACACAATTCAGTTACCGATAGTTAAAAAAAAGAAAAAAATAGATGTTTTTTGTTTCAGAACGTCACTACAGATATATTTTTTGTCTTTATGCCTGTGGTAGTAGTTAAAAAAAGACTAGTTTCTGATTAAACCTTGGGTAAAAATAGCTCACTTTTTTATCCAATTTTTCTGTTGAGTTATGAATCAAAAGAAATCTTTCTCTCAAACACCAATTTATCCTTAAAAACCACAAGTATAAGTCAAAATCAGACTTGAGTTGATGGAAAAGAAGATACATTTTTTCCATTTTTTAAACAAAAAAGGTGCATTACCGCCAATAAAAAAATGGAAACCTTAACTTGAATTGGTCTATCTGACAGATGGAGATTGAAGACTTTAACTATGGAATACCCAAACATTTGTATGTTATTTTTAGATTATATACACATATTTTTTTGAAAACATCTAAAGTTCCTAATGAGCACACGCTCAACAGAACTAAAAAAAATAAAATAAAAAAATCTGAATGTGATCAGAAATTCACTCAAATGTGATGTGGTCTACATGTTTGCTAATATTTTTGCTTTATCTTATCGAACTTAAAATGTATTACTAACCTAGGAACTAATATGTCTGATAAATACTTGTTGCTGCTGCTAGAAGAACTGGACAGTTGCAGAGATACACATCACTAGTCTTCAGCCATTTAAGTGATCTCCACCTGCTGGACTTTGTTCACATTTCCAAATATGTAAAATCACAAAAGTATTCAGATTAAGGTGGACACATCCCAGGTAGTTGTAGCTTCTGAGGGAGAACTTTACATGTTTTGATCTGATAAATCCACTAACTTCTGTGTGTGTGTAAATGAGCTCTTCGTGTTAGACTTCTGGTTAGACAGATACTAAATGCATGTTGTGTGTTGTAACAGAAAGGGGCCATACTATGCAACATCAACTTATTGAGCCTTTAAGATTATTATCATGTTCACTATAAACACCCCCAAAGTGGTATTTAATCCATTCATGATTTTCTGACTAATCCTCTGAAAACCTGTGCTCTGAGCACCAGCTCCTTCCAACCCACAAAAAGCAGAAGGTTTTTACGAGCTGATGTCACAGAGTGAGAACAGCCCATTTCAGGAAGAATCTGCACTGCCAGAACCACCCCACACAAACACCCAATTTCTCCACGAAGGTAGTGGTGCTCAGCTGAGACCTTTGCCGCTAAGCTAGCTCAGCCACTAGCTTCTCCGCTTACCTAGCTTAGCTGCTAGGTTTGCCGCTAAGCTAGCACGAGGATGATGTCATTAAATGGACAGCATTCACTATCAGCAAAAGGCGGAGCATCAGAGATCGAGGAATCGTACTTCTGGGTAGGAACAAAGCATACAAAAATAATTCATAATTCATAAATAATTTGTTCTCTAGTGTGCCAAAGGGAATATACAGTATGATCATATATCTGGATATAGTTTAAGACTTGAGGAAAGCATGGTATATAGCCCCTTTAACTATGAGACCTAAGAAGACTTGGACTAACAAATGTGACTTTAGTTTTAGTAGTTAGCATCCTTAAAACATGGTTGTATGGTGTCAAATTGTTGTCAAAAATCATCTTAGTATAACTAGGGTACAACAAAGGAGCAAAAATGTTCCTGCACAAAATAAACTTTAAAAATGGCTTTAAAACTACCCAATTTATGACTGAATGAAAGAATAGCATTAATGCAACAAGTACAAAAAACTATTTTTTTTGTGAAATGGGGAGAAAAGGGAAATGCATTAGAAGAACATCAAAAGCATTTGCCTCCTAATTGTTACCCACCACCCAACAACTGCTAGCATAAAATAAGCTGTGATTCCAGGGAAGGGTGGGCATGGAGCACTAATGCGTGTTTACACTCTCACAAGTCTGCTTTTACGCTACAGAGCATCACTCTGCATAAAAAAAGCATCATTTCACAAGGAGAAGATCTGCTCCAGTCCTTGAGCCTGGTTATGCTTGTGACCTAAATTAATCCCCATAGTTTCATTGACTGAATGATCTAGTGGCAGGCTTTGGTTTTCAGAAGGTTGATTCAACACTCAAAGGACCAGCCGTTCTCATTCAAGAACCAGGACTGAAGTACAGGTCAAGAGGAGAGGCGGACTGTGTGTCTTTTGATTAGGTTAGACACAACATCTTGATGCACCACAAGAAGAAGACGTGGGCCAACATGGCATAATGGTGAAGGAAACGGTATACACTGGCAACGATGTGGATATTGTCTTTGCCGTGTATCACCAAGCTTAACTGCAGACCACACTCCCTGCAGGAGTGTTTCACCCTACTGCACTGATAAAACGGCTCAGGAATGTTTCAGCAACAAGATAAAGAGGTCACTTTGGTAAGAAGGACTCCAAATTTGCTTGAGATCTTAGATGAAACAACAAAGGGACACATTTAAAAAACAAAAAACCATCAGTCCGGTTGATGGAGGCCTGATCTTACAACTGCGAGAATTTCATAGATGTACTACCAGTACTGTGATGCATCAGGACTACACTTTCCTCAGCAGTTTTATAGCTAAAACTTTAGTCTTTCATAAAAAGGTTGGAACAAACCAGTGCTACGTCTGTGTTTTTTATTGCAAGTCACTAATTCTGGAGGTGAATGTGTAGCTCTTGCTGGAACTACATTTTACAGATGCTGGTGGTTTAAAAAACAACTTTTTCTTTGAGGTTGCATTGTCAACTGAAGCCGACTATTGTTAAACTAAAGGAAATGCTGGTTCGGATAGTTGGAGGAAAACCCATTGACCATTTTCCAGTGTGTGTTGTGACAAGTAGGTGTAGAAGTCAAACAAGTTAAAGCATTTACTGAAATAATGTCATCCTATGGGATAAAAATATACTCTCAATGAGCTTTTAATGTAACATTTTCAGCATTTTGTTGTTAAAAGTTCCACTTTTGTTCACTTGATAATACAACTTAAGTGTTTTTCACAACCAGATCACATTAGTTTAGAAAATAAATGTGTAAATTAAATAGATATTTAAATTGAATTCAATATGCAAATCACTTCAGGTGTTTAGCAATGATACCCAGCCCTAGTCCGAGCTGTGATGACATCGCTTTCCAAACTCTGTAAGGAACGGATTGCTTCAGAAATGAATGAGTGGTTCTAAATGAAACTACCATCATTTGTCCTCTTCCTGGATGTCTGTAAAAGCATTTTTAACCAGTCAGCTGATAATGAACCAGCTGACTGCAGGTCAAGGAGGCAAAAGTCCACTCGTCTGTTAATCTACTTATTTGTTCTAAATATTTACACTACTGTAATTCTGTAATTAAATCGGCCTGCCATCCAGACACGCCCAATCCTATCTGGTCTGAGAAGCTAAGAAGGGTCGGGTCTGGTTAGTCTTCGGATGGGACTGGGACTGTCAGGTGCTTACAACCTTTTAGCTCGAGAAGTGTTGCCGGCGATACCTAAATAACACATGCGCTTTCAATCATTTATGCGAGGGGTGTAAAAATCCAGGCCTGCCTCCTGCTAGTTTTCCAGAAAGCCTGCTTTATCTGTTGCTAATTACCTGATTCAGGTGTGTTTCACCAATAAGGAGCTTTAATGGCATTCTGGATGGATCAGAATGGAGCAGAGCTGACAGATTTTGGCCCATCCATCGCAGTTTCTACATCACAACTGAGCTTTTTCAAACCAATTTTTTTCATCTGCTCCTGATTCACAATGATTTGAATAAAGGAATACTCAGAATGGCAATTTTAACCCTAATTTTCTTTATATTTGTACTCCATCATCAAAAACCCCCAAAGAAAATGTTAAAAACACAACTTTCATTGGAGTTTGTCTTTAAGGAAGTGGCCAAAACTGCAATTGACCTTGTACTTCAAACTAGTAACTACATCAAAAATATATATGTATTAAAAAACAACAATCTCTCAATTTAAGCCACTCAGCTCTTATTACAGAACCCATATATATATATTCGTTTAGTTTTTATGAAAGGAACTTTCAATTCATCCAATTACAAGCATCACATCTCAGCATTTCAGCGCCCGCTACGCTGCATCTGGTGTGTGCAGGCCTTGAGGACAGCACAGGTCAAGAAAATCAAGGCTAGAAAGTGAGTAGTCAGAGCCATGAACATGTTTTTAAGCCTGCAGTCATACCTGGCTCAATTTAAAAACAAATTCAGAGACGCTGCTTCGGGCTTAACGTTTACTTGAACAATAATCTATTAGCCTAATTGCAGGTTTTTGTGTCAGTCTCTAATATATCTCCTGCCTAATCGTGTGGCACAGCAGGCACAAAGACAAGGACACTTGAACATACACAATTTCGCACCGTTTATCTTTTAAAACCAGATCACGAAAGAGCTCCCTCTCGTTCATTAGATCTTGTGATAAAGTCCTACCTCAAAGCGGATCCGTCTGTCAGCTTTAAAAGACCCACATTTTTTATCTAGAGTTTTCTCACGGGTCAAAATGTGACGAAGCGCCTTTGTCAAAGCACGTTTTTAAGGAACTTCGTACACGTTTCCATTGTGTTCTGAAGATCGGGGCCGACCGTGTGACTCACTGTTCCATGCGTGTCAAACCGTCTGCATGTTGACTGTAGACGGTTTGCAGTGAAAGGGACGCTCTAGCTGTAGTCTCACCAATGGGCCATCTATAAGGAAGTGCTGAACTGACAGAAATTTCAACAGCCAGACTCACTGCTGCCACTCACCTCAATACGAGTGTCTTCCTAACTCACAGAAACGGACACAAATGTCAAGATGTGTTGTTTTTTTACCTTTTAATAAGGATTTCTACAGGACAAACTACAGGTTACAGACTTGACAAGATAGACAGGAAACAAGGTGGTGCAGCGAGGACGACTCCCTTTTTCTAGTACCTTAATATTTTTTGACAGTATCCAGACTGACAGTATTTCCATCCACCTGTCCCCAGTTGTCTGAGCAGTCACAAGGGTTGCTGGAGCCTATCCCAGCTACTTCGGGGTACACCCTGAACATGTTGTCACAGAAAAACACATTCCCACACATATTCAAAACACCATAGATCAGGGGTGTCTCGAACGGTTCACTTTCAGCTTATCCCTTTCAGGGTCGCCCCAGCGTAACATCACCCACTGTTTCGCATTAGTGATTTGGCAGAGTTTTTACGCCGGATGCCCTTCCTGACACAACCCTGTACTTGAGGGGCACAGGGACCCAGTTAGGCAGCAGCGTCAAGGGTCTTGCCTAAGGACCCAATCTGGGTGGGGATCAGTGGACAACCCTGGGAATCGAACCCGGGGCTCCTGAGTGCCAGCCCTTCACCTAGCCCACTGAGCCACCCAACATAGATCAGGGGTGTCTCGAACAAGGGGCCAAAATCCAAAACACATCTTAGATCCAACAGGACAAACATTTATTGAACACACTAAAACGACATTTTTTAAACTTTAAAACCTTTATCAGTGATATTGCTAGTGTGAATGATGTAAGCTGAAATTGCCCTCTGAAGATGCTCGTGCTGACGGCTGAAGATGCTGAAATTGATAGCTAAAAAACACTGAAGCTGATAGT
>NC_050518.1:14858932-14867574 GCF_002922805.2 Oryzias melastigma | reverse complement strand
TAGCAGAATGCCAATTTTTCAAACTTTAAAACTTTAACCTTTTAAAATAAATATAAATAGTAAAAACAGGCAGGAATATTATTCCAGAATAAATCAATTTAAACATTAAGCAACTTTCAATATTTTACCCTCCATACAAATATATTCTGTCAAAATTGCACAAGTTAGAAATAATCGCAAGATAGCATCGGGTCATTAATAACAATAAAATAAAAGGACCTGGAGGGCCGGATAGAATTACCCGGAGGGCCGGATCAGGCCCCCGGGCCTTTACTTTGACACATGTGGTATAGAGCCACCAATAAAGCGTGTATGAAGCAGTTTCTGGACTGTGCAAAGAATACAAACGACATACACAAACCTATGCATGCATGAGGATAACATGCAAACTTCACACAGAACTAACTTCCTGTGAGGTAACAGCAGTAAAATCGCAGCCTCTATACAAGGTTAATCTCAATGTTATGAGCACTTATCAAAAACACTGTAAATGTTAAAAAAACGTGAAAGACTGGAGAAGTCACCATCAAGCTGATTTTAACAAATCTGTAAGAAAAGTGAACTAAAAACAAAGCAGCAGGTTTTCACAATGTGAAAAAACCTCTCAGATTGTTAATAAAAAATAATCCACTTGAGTCTGCACACCACCAGGCAAAAATGTTATGTCGAATGCTAGTTGTGATACTTTAATTAGAGAATGCAAACACCACAAAAGGAGAAAAACGAATTAACAAGAATTCTTAGGGTGTTACAATTCAAAAAAATGGAGCAAACTCTTTGAAACAGACCAAACAACAATGGTGTAATGGGAAAATGTTATTACAATTTATTTTTCCTTTATTTATTTATTTCCCATGGTCACATGGGGTTGATTCACAGAGTGGTCAGGGTTATTTATTTTGGGGTTACCTGTGTTGGTGGAAATGTAGCCACACAGAGTTTGAGCCTTTTTCCTGTGTTGTAGAGCTTAAAACCTTCAGCTGATGGAATACATCTGTAGCTCTGAAGCTTTTTGGGCAATGTTATAACCAATGACTGTATATGAGAACTGGACAGAGTGAGTGTGACATCACCCATAGACAATGACTTACTTCTGGCTCCAGTAAAATGAAATCAGTTCAATCACCATTTTTTGCAACATGGCGCCGTGTTGGAACCAGACGACGTCAGTAAGCACTAGAGCTGCCACAATTAGTCGATTAGTCAACTATATCAACTATTAAAATAGCCGATAACTAATTTAATAGTCGATTAGTCCATTTTTTGTCAATCCGGGTCAGTAGTGATGTCACGGCAAGTTCTAGGAAGACCCGGATAATGAAGGGAAAAAGTTGCATGATTCACTAAAGGCTTAATAAACTATCGTCCTAATTGTCTTTATTTTTAGTTAGCATATAGCATAAAAACTTCAATTTTAAAGCTGATGATGGCTAAGACATGTGTTATACATCAAGTTTACGCAAAACCCAATAACTACGAATCAAAATAACTGTCAGTGATTAGTCGACTATTAAAATAATCATTTGTGACAGCCCTTGTAAGAAGTGATGGGTTTGAGTCAGTCTGAGCATAACATTTCTATGGTAACCATTCTAGCCAATCAGCAGTGGGCTTGTTGGAAATCCACACCCCTACCACTTGAAAGCGAGCTTTGGAGAAAACATTTCACTTAAGATTACATACTTTTATTGATGCATTTGATTGGCCATTTCATAACTTGTATAAAAAACTATCATGAAAAAAATAAGGATTAGCAAAAATGTGTTAAAAAAAAGAAAAAAAATTTATTTTGACAAATATAACTAGAAAAGCTGCATTACCTGCAATAATGCTAGTGTGACTGCTTTGTGCTGAATGTGGGCGCTGAAAAGGCCAAAACAATTTACTCTAATTGCTTAATATTGTTCTGAATGTTTCAATACCAAACTTTATTATTTGCAAAAGTTGAAGAATTTCTTGAAAAATTAAAAAATGCGAAAAAGGTGTGAACACCAAAAGTACATACATGAATGTCCTGAACGTGCTGAGCATTTTGATACCAATATTGCATAAGTTACAAAACTGCTTAAAGATTTTGAAGGATTTGAAGAATTTCCCATTTATTTTCAATGGGGCTGAAAATCCCATAAATTATGTAAAATCTTAAAAACCGTAAAACATATCGGTACCAAAAATGCAAGCAGCAATGTTCTGAACAAGCTGAACATTTCGATACCAAGATTCCAGAAATCGTTCAGCTTGCTTGAGTTTTTATGTGCCAAAAAACATGCGGAAAGGATCAGGAGAATCACTTACTGAGCATTCACACAACGACTAATAGTTGCTTATTTCTCAATAGAAGTCTATGGGATTTGGCTTCTTGGAGTCGACGGGTATTTGGAACACAACAGGAGAGGGGTCACTCGGTCCAGGTCTCAGGTACAGTCAATGTTTTTCACCAAGTGACTTCCAGAAAACCACGTTTTGCTGAACGACCTCTTCGCCAAACTCAAACCAGCCCAAAAATGGTGATGGTTCATACTCTTTTTATGAACCATACAGCACTTTGAGACACATCCAGTGTATTCTATTCCTCATGAAGATCGTCAAAAATGTCAAACAGCTGATGTTCAAAGCAAAAAACTGACAATTCAATGTTTAAAAATATTATTTTAAGGCAAATTTAATCCAGCGAGTGGATATCTCATAAAATAAAAACATGTATTCCTGTTTGACACACCAGAAAGGCACCCCCAAGCAACAGGACAACAGGTCAACCACAACAGGGAGGATGGAGTGTGAACTATGAGCCACAAAAAATACAGATGCAAGAAAGTAGGTTAGAAACAAGACGAACTTAAGCCCAAGATGGCCCGAAAGACAAAAATGCTAGGCTAAATTCCAGAAAGTCTGCACACCCCCCTCACCAACCAAACTCCTCCTCCTCCTCCTCCTCACACACTGCCTCAGCTGGTGTGTGTCCTCCCTCCCCGGTCAGCCTCGAGATCCCTGCCCCCAACGCCTGACCCCGTCACCAACATCCCTCGCTAACCCCCGTCCCCTTTTTCTCCAATCAGCAAACAAAATGCATCACTGTCACCCTCCTCCTCCTCGTCAATGCACTCATCCCGCCATCCGCTTAGCGAAAACCCCTCATGGGATTTCCGCGTTCTCTTCAATTCCTTGCGAGGAGGTCGTGGGCGTGTGCACCCACTGCACGTGTGCAGCCGCAGAGTTAACTGTAAATCTGTCGCGAGCGAGCTGCCATGGGCTCTCGCCGCCACGCGTCTCCACTGGGGAGACGGACAGAAGGTCATAAACTGAAACGGTGAAGCAGCAAACCAGAAAACATTTAAAGAGAAGACCAAAACAAATGTGTCTCATCCTCACTCAGAATGATTCTGTCCTTGTCCACCACCATTTGGAGAAATGCATGACATTGTTTGTAAATTACAAACTTTACACGTCAGTAGTTGGAAATAATTTTTATTTCAATGAAATCCCAACCGTTTGAAGACTAATCATGGAGGAGAAACTAATTATTGTGGTTTGTGCCCGGCCGGAATTATATGACACAAAGTTTTTCGTTTATCGGAATAGAGCTGTGATAGAAAAAGCCTGGAGCAAGATTCACAATATTTGCACCACTTCAACATTTTGCACCAAGCCTCAAGTAAGTGGTGGACATGCACTAGTAAACAATATAAAAAGAAGAAAAGGAAAAAAAAAGAAAAAAAAGAGGAAGCCCCTCCCTGCTTGTCCAGTGTGAACACTGTAGGCTAGTTCAAGACCCCGCAGTTTGTCGCTTTCTTGACCGTGCGTCACATGGCCAGTGGATCCGTAGCTTTACTGTTTCCATCATTTTGAAGGAATGTCTGTTACAGACGCACTCCAATGAAAATTGTGTTTTTGGTATATAATGAACTCCAGCAGAAAATATGTCATAAAAAACAACACAGGTTTCATTATTTTTGCTAAAATCAGCATAATCATAAAACCACTGAGAATGCTTTTACAACAGAGAAAAATATAGCTGGAGTGGGACTTAAAGCACAACATACAACCTTAGTGTCATCCTGCTGTTTGTCTTTTTCTATAAAAGTTCCTCATTTTTTATTCTGACTCACAAACCTTTCAAGGGAGAATTGGACCCCACTATAATTTAAAAGGTAATGAGAAGAGCATTTCGGGCTTCTGCACAAAGGAGCAGTGTTGGAATACACTAACCATTTTCCCCGCATGCTCCAATCCACTTGTGACTCACTGCAGATTTATGGATGCACATATAAACTACAGAGGGACTTCAGACATGGCTGCTTTCTCCTCCTCTGGACAAAATAAAGAGGCGGCGAATAGCAAAAAATAATTATCGTTTGGAGGGATATCCAAATTTAGACGAGGACTTTGGTGTAATTAACTGGAGGCCGGGCGTCCCCTCACCTGCGCATCCATTCACCGTCTGTTTGCACACACTGAAGAGAAGGCTGCTATTATCCAGTGAGAGCTGGTGCTGTGGTACAGCTCTGGTGTCAGGCTCAAGGACACAGTGCTTTTTGCATGTGCGTGTACACACAAGGCACAGACACACAACGCGAGCCCGCTGTTTTCAGCGCTGTGGAGCTGCAGGCTGTAGGAGGCAGTGCCAGTCCCTTCAAAATTCAAAAAATGCACAAAAAAAAGAAAAAAATAATCAATCAAAAGAGAAAGCAGACTTTTATAGTCCGGATCTGTGCTTCACTGTCCTGTAAGTGTTGTGCTGTCTGAAACCTGTACGCTTACTTGTTGCTTCCTGCTTCCTTTGTTGGTTTAAGGGGTGCAGTGGTTTGTCAAAGTGTCTCAAGGGAGTTGCATTATATAACAACTTACTACTATAGTTTTTATGTTCACAACTACTGGATGACCTGCATGCTTATTGAGCTGTTTATTCCTCTTTGTACATTGGTTTTAGCAAGATTGGTAAACAATAATTGATGACTTTGAAACCTCATTTCAGGATTATTATTACTCAGGATATATTATTAATACTCTTCAAGAGTTGGGTTGCCTAATCGAATGGATCTTTACAAAGCAATTTCCTTTCAAGATATCCATAAATCAATAAAAGCTATTTCTGTTCATATTCTGAAGCTAAAACTGATTTTGTTTTTAATAATCAAAGTTTCACTTTTGTTTGCATTATAAATATATATATATTTAATTTAGGGCTGCACAATTCAAAAAAATTCTGATGTACTATATTTGTGATCAATATTACAATGACAATACGACTTGGAATAAATGTAACAAAACAATTTTCATTTCACTGCATCAGTTTTATTTAAATAAATTCAACAGAATTTAAAATATACATCAAATAACCCACATGTACATGAGAGGTGACATAAAAAAAGGTCCATCCGATTGGCCAATTGCTCTATTTTATTTGTTAAATACATCAATATTACCACAACTGAAGCAGTTTTTTTATACTTGTATTGCACAGGCTGATTTTGTGATGTATTGACATTAAATTGTTTTAAATCTGAAACAGTATCAAACTCATTTCAAACATGTAAAAAAACAAAACAAAATATACTTTAAGTTTCTGTTAGACTGAACTAAAAAAATCAATAAAAGTAAATAATATTCCACATAATTATTTTTTCTCTTTTTACACACTCATTCCACAAGTATTTTGGAAGGCATGCTATAATTTGGTGTTACCAAAATAAAACCTTTTATTCCTAAATATTGTCAAATGTGTCAGAAATTGGCTTAAATTCAGGTTGAGCTTTTAAATTTCCATTAATTTATATGGCTGAAAACCTCACTGTCTATGGGGATATAAAATAAATAAATAAATAAATAACAATAATAAATGAACTGAAATCATGTGATTTAAACATAAAAATACTGAAATAAAAATAATTTTGGGTATAGAAAACCTTGAAAACACTTGACTTTCTGTAAATGTGCAATTTGATAAAAGTAATACACAGAAATCTAAGAAAATAAGTGATTCCTGGTGATTTAAAGTGGATCAGAGCACAGTTAAGAGTCAGTAAAGTAGTTTATAACACAGTAAGTTTAGAGTGGGTCATGATTTTATGGAGTAGCATTGATTGGCCTTAAGCTCCACGTGAGCTTGGACCGGCTCAGCTGTCAGGGCCGCGGTGCTGCCCCCTGCAGGCGGCGTGGTCACATCGGGAGCAGAACCGGAGGGGAAGAAAGGAGACGGAGGGTTCCTCGCGGGGGGAGAACCAGATGAATCAATGTGTCCCCCCCACTTTATAACATCGAGGCTATGATCGAACTCTACAGCCTCCTCCAACATAAGTCACTTAAAAATAAAAATGACAGCTTGACAGGATCAAGCATGATGCACAACCACGCACGCGGGTTCTGTTTGAACCGACCGACAAACATTCCGGTCCGGATGCCTCCGCGATGCGGCAGCGCGGTTCCCCGGACCGAACAGCCTCCTCTATCAGCATGTGTTGGGTTCACGTCTCAACTCTCCACAGTGGGTCCTATCGCAAAACTTCCCCGTGTTCTAAAGCAGAAACAGCGCCGAGCGGGACCGACTCCGCCACAGCCTCGTGCATCCCCCCGCCGGCGGAGAACACAAGCGTGACACTTGCACCTGGACGTGCACTTCACTGCCACGGACGGGCTGATTCCTCACTGTCATGCACTGTGCCCTCCGCACCGATGCCTCTGCTGCGCGTACACCTCTGCGAGGAGCCCGAACTCCCCTTTCTGTCTGCAAAGGCGAACCGAACCGGGCTCAAAGTAGGGCGACGTTGTCGCGAGCACGCGACGCTGTCCTACCTGGTTCACGCGTCTCTCTCCCGGATCGATAATTTCTTCTTTACACCATTAACTCTCCGCCATCTTCGTCACTGTTTGTTTAAATGGGAAACGCTGCCGAAGCCAGAAGAAGCCTGGTCTCTAAGTTGAAGCGGCGCGTGGGCTTCTGGGTAAACGAGTTTCTATGGAACTTGGCCGCCCTACAAACAGACTGCGTCCACCGCGGAATCGGACTACAGGCAGACTCCACCACCGCACGGAGGAGGAGAAGGGGAGGCGGGGGAGCAGGCACCGTCTGTCTCGCTGCCTGCAGACGGATGTCAGCGACGAGAGAGATGTTGGCAGCGTGTGAATGATTATTTAAGCGCCGAGCGACACGACAATCAGACTCCAATGGCCGCGAAGCCAGAAGGAACGTTCAAGAAACAAGACTTCACACATTTGGCGAGAAGAGGGCACTAAGAGACAAAACATTAGACCTTAAGTTAGACAGGTCAGCATATTCTCACTAATTAAACAGCAACTAATGACCTTAAAGTTCATGGTTAATGTCCTATATTAAAAAATAAAATTATATTAACCACAAATTAACTATTTAATGGAAATTTTCTGTGATACTTTTCTTTTCTTAAACTCCCAATTTAATCAATCAAGAAATCATTCACTCAGTTCATAAATGTTCCAAAAATTGGCAAAAAGGCAGTACCAAGTAAAATTTAGAGCTTCCCCATATAAAGTGTGCCAAACTGAGCTTTAAATAAATCCAAACATCTTGTTACATTAAAACCTCAACTGCTCTTCCCACATAAGTGTATCATATATAAGAACTAAAGAAATCCTTATTAATCCAATTTATGCTTGAAACAGGAATGTGACTTTTTAACAGGGAGGTCAATGGAGAATTTCTGCTTTCTGTAACCAGCTCCTAGTGGTCAATGGTGGGACTGCAACATTAGGTTCCTCCTGATTTGAGTCAAACTCAGAAAGGAAGGTGGAAAAAAGGATTGAAAAGCAAGAAATTGTTGAAAACAACCTACAATACACCCTAATATTTGTGATAGCCACAAGTACTACCATTTAGCTCCACTAAAAACACATCAAATCACACCCTTCAACACTCTGGAAGAAGGAACAATGGAAGAAAACTTGGCATCATGTGAATGTAACCTTTTAATAATAATAAAAACAGGCATCCTTTTGCATCATTTTCACAGTTCTCAAGAACTGTTATGAATAAGACCACAAGGGTTTGGGCCTTTTGCACCCTGAAGACTTTTACTTCCCCTCACTCAAATTGACCCCCTGGACTCTTCAGAAAGAATAACAGTGAACATATCGCATGTCATGTGAGAAATAAACAAATAAAACACACTTAGAGAAAAACAGAGGGAACAAGTTCTGTGTTTCTTGGCGCCCATTTTTCTTCCAATGCCCAAAAACAATAATGCAGATGTGGAAGCTTCAGTTGCGGAAAGACAGAACTACTTAGATGTCCATAGTCAAAGTTGTTGGGATGCTTGACTGTATATAGAGAACTGGACTGAGTGAGTGTGATGTCACCCATACAAAATACCTTACTTCTTGCTCCAGCAAAATGAAGCCAATACAGTTAACTTTTTTTTGCAATATGGATGTCGCCATCTTGGAGCCAGTGAGCAGTGATTGGTCCGAGTCGGTCTGAGTCCACTTTTGTACTATTACTTTTGTATTATACATGGTATCAGAATAGTTATTCTAAAGATGTAACGACTGAGTAATTGCTTTTTATTTCTCAATGGAAGTCGATGGGATTTTGACTTCTTGGAGCCAGCAGGTACTTCCTGTTTGGAATGCAAAGGAGGAGGGATCGCTCAGTCCAGTTCTCTTAAACAGTT
>NC_050518.1:14759342-14858819 GCF_002922805.2 Oryzias melastigma | reverse complement strand
AAACTGCTGATTATCCACAGCTCTCTTCTGTTAGTTAATCATCATCTCCAGTGTGTTTGAGAATCTGGTTTTCATTTAAACTCAGTCAGGTCTTCTTTTGTCATCCGTTTCTTTCTCTTTTTGTTTTTCTTGTTGAAATTCAAATGTTTACATTTATTTATCAAAGTTTAAAGATTCTTCTTCCAGGCCTGATCTCCTGCTTTCTGGGTCTTACAGGTTTTAATATTTTTTTATCTATTATGTGACAGATCATAATGAATATTAAATTTACAGAAGCTATCTGTATTTTTTTTTGTTTTTAAAACTTAATAAATTTCATCATCAGTTGAGAACTTTCTTGACAAAACAGTTTTACTTTCATGTATTTTTTCTTGTTATGTCATATTTATCGATTTTGGATGCTGAATGTGAAAGTAGTTCAGCAGAATAACCTTTAAAAAAGAAAACATATATGCATGCAAATATATATATGAAAAAACTTAAAGAGTTAATATTTTCTGATGAAAATAATCAAATAACCATTTTTTGTGTGTATATTGTAATTTCTACCTTCAGAAAATAAGCACTTCACCTTCATCATGCATTATTTCTTTGTTGATAAATTGCTATAGTTTATGTTTTCGTGCTTTTATAAGAAAAAGAGCCAAAAAACAATCGTATTGTTTTTCACACACAACAAATGACAAATCGCTCTAGGTATTAGGAGCAAATTTTTTAACTTAGACAGAAAAAAAACTATTTTAATTATCCAAATTTGCTTTTTTTATTGTGTATGAAAAGTAAATCTTGCAACTGAAAAAGTTTTCATTTGCTTCTAATCAGATAAAATTTTCAGCCCAGCTTTATTTTGAATAAAACTTTTATTTTTGAACTCACAGTCGAGAATAACATGCAATTTGTGTCAATGAACAACAAAAATGTATTATAATCTGATGTGACAACATGAGGAAAAGACCTCCTTTAAAGTAAACCTGTGATAGAATTTTTTTGCTGCTTTTATTGTGAAATTTAAAACAGTATTACTAAACTTGAAGCAAAAACAAAGAATAAGACATATGCAAATTGTATAGTTTTTTGTTTTGCACATTGTGTCTATTCTTGTAACAGATTGTCGTAGTTCCAAAAGCTGAAATGTCACCCCCTGATCCTGCAGTCTTTTCCCTGGAATGGGCTTTTGTTGAACCGGCTTTGTCTGACCGGAGGGCTTGTGAAACCTCCAGGCCACCTATCTCTTATAGATGAGTCCCATATGTGAGCTCCATATGCGAGCTGGAAGGGTCAACGTTCAGCAGTGACGTCGGAGCTGCGTGGCCTATGAACTGGGACACGTCAGAGCGGCGCTCCTACTGCTGCCAACACATACAAGGCAGAAACAGATAGCACCAAAACCCATCACCATGGTGATTCCAGGCAGAAAGACGGACAGATACGCATGCGGGCGCGCGGACACATGCAAACTGAGTGAGGACCCTGTTGTGTCGATAACAGTGGGAATGGAAGATGAAGAAGAGAGGAGTGAGACGAGATGATGAGATTGTGGAGTTCAGTTGGAGAAGGCGTGAGGACATGATCACAGATTAGGATAGATGGTACCTATTACTAGAAAAGAAGGATAAAGAGGGGAAAAACCTAAAGGTGTTAAAGACACACAAAGTGGAAAAAGAGGAGAGAGAAGGAAAGTGTGAAATTGTATGTGTGATAAAGGAGGAGAAGTGTTGATGTTCAATAGAGTGAATAGATAAAACTGCAGCAATTTGACGTGAACATTGAAAGACTCAAGAGAGGAAGGATGTCAGGCAGCAAGAAAACCAGCTTGATGAGAGTTTTAAAGTCTCTGGGTTTGGAATTACTGGTAAGCACAAACCTCAAATATTACTGACAGATGCAAAAATGTTAAATTTTAATCAGTGCAAGATTTTGAGTAAAAGACAAGACCCAGTTCCCGAAATCTATAGATTTAGGAAAAGATGATTTAAAAGAATTAGTAACAATTGTAGTATAAAAAGATATATTAAAACAAGAACTGTCAGTGAGAAATCTATGCGTTTTAACCCCTTGATATTTAGCATCAAATTTTTGGTTATAGTGCCACAGTAGTTAATTATGCTTATCCTGTGGCTATGGAATATAAAAGGAATATCCAACTTAAGATCAGGTCTTGAGATCTGATTCCTAAGCCTCGTTTTCACTGAGCGGTCCGGTACAGTATGGTCAGGTATTTTGAGTATTTCCATTGTAAAATGGACCCATTAAACAGTACCGACTCGTACCTTTTGGGGGGACCATCAGTTGTAGGTCGATAGAAAAATGGAATAGAACCGTTGGGGTGGAGCTGCTGTAGCCACCTGTTGATTGGCAGAAAGTGATGATGACAGTAGAAAGCGCCAATTTAGCTCTCATTTAAGCTAACGTTTCAAATGTTTGTTAGGATTCAGGTTTTTGCAGTTTCCTGTGTACTCTTTTGGTTACAAGTCTTTATTGAAAATGTCTGCAAACAACAACAAGGCCTGGGATGTGGTGGAACTGCAAATGTTCCTTGGCATCCGTGATGGTCGGTGTGATACAGGGTGAGCTAGCGGCAAGCTAGCAGTCTATGCCACGCATGCACCGTGAAAACAAAAGGCTTGTTTCCACTGAGCGGTCCTGTCTAGTAAGGAGTAGTACGGTGCGGACCAGTTAATTCTGGCGAGCGTTTCCACTCACTTAAGCCTCACTTGCACTAAGCAGTTTGTTTTAACTCCGCTAGCGTGTCATTGCGACGACTAGAAAAGCAAAAACAATGGAGCTCTTCTTTTTATTGCTCTACTTGTTGTACATCGTGTATAACAGGAATTAAAAGTTGTTTGAAAAAAAATTTCAGCCAGAAAAGGAGAATACTGCCGTAAAGAGGAAAATGCTAGCTTAGAGCTATATTGGTGTTTGCTAATGTCGTCATCACTTTCTGCCAATCAACAGGTGCTCATAGCCACTCCGACCCATTCCCTTTTCCATGGACCTACAACCTTTAGGGGCTCTTAAGAGGTACGGGTCAGAACTGTTTAATGGGTCAATTTTACAATGTAAATGCTCAAAATAGTGGACCGGACAGTGCCGGACTGCTCAGTACAAACTAGGCGCAACTGAGTGGAAACGCTCTCCAGAATTAACTGGAGCGTACTGTACTCGACTGCTCAGTGGAAACAAGTGTTTAAAGTCCCACCCCGAGTATCTTTTGATCTTATAAAGCATTCCCAGAAGTCTTTGAATTATGGTGAAGTCGTTTTAAGCCAAAAGATTAAGGCCCAATCCAAATTCTTCCCTTCTCCCTTCCCCTTGTCTTTCTCCCTCCATTTGAAGACGCAGTTGAAGTGCAAGTGTGTGCAGAATATATATATATTTTTTATTTCACCCTCCAAGTAGAGGAGTACAAAGTCCTCCGTCATGAGGGTAAACCGCGTTGCGCTGAGAAGCGCTTTTCTTCACGTGGGCGCGCTCTGAAGCACAGAAGTTTACATTTGAATATAAGTAATGACTTTTTGTTGTAGCGTGACCTTTTTAAAGTTATAAAACCGCTGTTGTTATGGATATTCAAGCGCTGGAAGCTCCACGGTAACACTAGTGGTGAGTATTGGTGTTATAATTGAACGAACGTCTGAAATATGAGTTGCTATTTTTTCATAACTTTCAGTTAGGAGAGCTAAATGAAGCTGAAGGGAGAAGGGTAGAATTTAGATCGGGCCTAAAAGTTCTGAGTTGTTTTCTAGGATATAGTTTCTGAGGAGTGTCAGGAGTTCATTAGAAATTCAGCTCTGAGTTGTGGGCGGAACCGTTGGTGCAGAGCAACCCCGCCCCCCTTCCCTTTACTTAGAGCTTGTGGCTCATCCAGGATATTTTCTAAGACACAAATACAATTTTTTTCCAAATAGAATTTTGTTTATCTAATTCTCATCAATCTTATTAAAGTAATACTCAGCAGTTATGAGGTAAATTTTCTTTATATATGTACGTAGTCATCAAAAAAATGCCACAAGAACATGTTAAAAACACCAACTTTAAATGTTTTAGCTCTTTCTTAGTTACAATAATAAAATGATTAATATTTTCAGGTCCCAAGGTGGTGAGATAAGAACAGCTTTTCAGTTTTAGTGAAAAATCATATATATATTTTTGTCATCTATGAGCAGCTACACTCTGATGAGAACAAAAAGCATGATTTTTTTACTGCTGTTTTGTGAGACAGGCAGGTAGGCCATCATGCTGGTGTTAAGGATGAATGACAACAAGCTAAGCATTTATTAAATCGCCAAAGTTAATTAGAAAACAAGGACGTGAAAAAAGTTTATTATACTTGAAGATAAAACGTCTTTTTTTTCCCCACTCCAGCATTAATGTGCTGTCAGAGTAGTCATTAGTGAGTATTATCTCCGTGAAATTTGTTTATCCACCTTGATCTCTTGATTTGTTAAGGATGAGCTTCATTGAATGGTTAAAAACAGGAGACAAGTAAATAAATAATCTAAAAATTAATGAGTTCTGAGGTTAAAACATATTCCTGGGCGCACACCTGGGTGTTTTTTTATATAAATAGCTATAAAACACTTTATCATGCTTGTCATTAAATGTGACGAGTAGGAATTTCACTTTATGCAATATCTCTCAAACAATCTTTATCATTTAGGGAAAAAAAGGAGTTTTCTGCATCTGTGAACTACTTCAACAACTTTCTATTAGTTGCAAACAATTTTTTCTCTACAAAGTGCTAAAAAAATACACATTTCCATTTTTTTAAACATAATGAGACATGCTTTGCACTTTCCTCTGTGTTTACGTATCTTAAATCACAGTGAAGCGAATAACAGATTTTTTTTCTCAGTAGCTGTTATTCAGTCTGTTTCTCCGCAATATTTATCGTCTCAGCCACAATAATGTCATTTAAAAACACTTAAAACAAAAAAGTACAGTCTACACACTAGACTAGAATGCTGCTTGGAGTGGCATTATAGATGTTTATTTAGCTAAAAAACAAACAAACAAAAAAAACTCAGGTCTTGCTCGTTTTTAGCTTCTCTATATTTGCCAAAAAGTGAGCCGTCACCAATGACCCACTTCAGCTTCACCCCACTGTTCTGTTGTTAAACATGTTCACTGTTTGTCTTCATATTTGGTGTTGTCTGCTTAAGGGGAGAAACACTTCATTTTTTAGCATTTAAACATGACAAACCTCTTCATAATCGCCACTTAAACACTCCAAGGTCTTTTTGCACAGTTTTCCAACCTAAAAAAAGCTCATTTTCAATGTCCCTGTTAATTCCTTGACACCTATTGTTGCAAATACACATCAAACCACTTCAGCTCCAAAATTATCTTCATTTAGAGTCTATATGAAAGCAAAAATTAGCTTTTTTATAAATTGAGGCGTCAAGGGGTTAAGAAAAAAGAGCACTTGACGCTTAAATTATCTTCTTTCTTCTCAAGAAAAACTTTTGGACCTCTAACGTGTCAGATCCTTGTGGATGACTGTTATGCCTTTGAGATGTTTTGTATTAAATGTGAAGCAGATTTTTGTTTTTGTGACAAAAAAAAAAAAGTCTGTCAATTTCATCCGGTGTTTGGTTTGGATGTATCTGCAGCTCTCATTTTGAGTTACTTTTCCTCCTCCTAAAATTCAATATGCTGCCTTGTTCTCAAACTTTAAACTCTACATGTCGTTAGAAAAGATGTTTAATTAGTGACATTTGGAATGTATTTTATGTAACTCCTACTATCTGTCAATTAACAATGCAGCAATTTCAGCTTTCTTCTTCTTATCGATACCAAGGTGAAGACTCAATACAAGACTGATAACATAGATACTTTTGATACTTTCGTTGCAGTTTTTCTTTAAGTACAGAAAAGAGTTTGAATTTACTTGCAGAGTTCATGCAAGCACAGCGTCTATTTGCATTGTTGCCAGATTAGGAAACAGAAAACAGTCCAATTTGAGTTAAAACCGGCCCAGTTTGTGTGGGAAAACTGCCCAATCTGGCAACGTTGTCGGTGTAAACGGCGCACCACCTCCTCACGTCTTACCTCTCACCTCTCTGCCTCATCGAGGCGTCGAGAGTCATTAAAGAGTAACATATTTATAAGGAATGACAGGATTTTTTGTTGTGTTGTTTATATTTTATTCTTTACAGCTTTTGTTTACTTTTTTCTCTTGGGAATTTAATAGTTACAAATGTTTATATGTGTTTATGATGCTGTTATATACATTTATGCTTTTTAAATGTTGCTCTAGTTATTATTTTCTTCTTATTATAATGGTATGGCATTATTAATATACACATATTTGATGTATGTTCAGTACAGATTGCTGTAATTAGATAATAAACATTGTTTTTTGACAAAAGTTTCAGTCCTGTGCTTTATTATACATTTAATTATAACAAAAATGTGTATATCAGAATATATTCTATAATACAACATTTAAAGGAAAACGTATTGTATCTATATTTGTAGCGATATCAACCCTGTAAATACTAGGTGTCGGATCAATATTCATATTCCCAGAAAAAGAAAGTATGGCCAAAAAAGACCTTCCAAAAATGTCCTTGAAATATTTTGAAATATTCATTACCAGAGTTTTCCGCTAAGGCACCTGCCTTTGACTACCACCCTAACCACATGACACCAGCCCCTTTAGGGCTTCTGCAGGTGGTGGACCCACAGGGGGGTTTCCCCATGTCATTCGGAGCAGGGCCACAGCCCCAACCTCAGACCTGGCTCCAAAGTGGGGCCCCGTGATCCCAATCTGAATCCTGGTTATATCCAGGGAGTTCTTTTTCTGGTTCACCATCCGGGATCTGTTAGCTCCAGATAGGTTGGCGTCTAGGATCTACTGGGATCATGGAGGGGCTCCTCCACATCAAAAACAGCCAGTTAAGGAGGCTTGAGTATCTGGTCTGGATGCTTCCTGGAGAGGGGTTCTGGATATATCCCACTGGGCAGGTAGTCCGGGGAAGACCCTGGACACACTGGAGACTACATCTCTCACCTGGCATGGGAACGCCTCCCCAGAGGAGCTGGAGGAACATCTGGACATCTTTGCTTCGACTGCTGCCCCTGCGACCCAGATGGGAGGAAAAAATGGTGAAAAAGATTCAAATATGTTAAAATGTTTTTGTTTTATTTGACAGATATGGTATAATTGTGTTTATCTCAGTTGAAAAGAATTCACTTTTATCTTATTATGGCGTTTAGTTCTTTAAATGTCAATTTTCTGCATATAACTAAATTTAATGGTTTTAATTTTTTTTTCTAAATTTGCCTTTAAATTTGTATTAAGCTCCATTTGTGAGAGAGGTGCCAAACAAAACGAGGCTGCTTTGTGTTGGTTAGGGGCGTATTTAACTAAAAAAAAAAAAAAATCACAGGAGGGGTTTATTATAGAGGGGGTAAATTATTGTAAAAAGATTAAGAACAACTGCAGTAATGAGTGTAAGCAAATGCTCCTAGAACGAATCAACAAGAATGTGGAAAAGCAAAGGATAATTGTTTAATTCTTTCAAAGTGGGCACTTATGATTTAATGAAATTAAAATGTCATGCGAGCTAAAGCGAAACAGCATTTCCATTGAAAGCAATTTCAGATCTTTGATTGCCAGACATTTCACTGAAATCTGTTTACTGAACAGTTGAATGCCTTTGAGAATGTCTGCTAATGAAGCTAAATGAACATTTTTCTGTTGATTCCTGAAATGAAAGGTTGGAATTCCTCTGCTTTTTCAGTGATGCTCAAAAGATAAGAATGAGCCTTTTACAGCCAGATGGCTTCAGGTTAGAGTCCTGAGATATCTAAAGCAACGCTACTGTTCTTTTTTAGTGTTTATCGCTTAGAAAAAAGCAATATGTGAGGATGCTGGAAGGAAATAAAAATGGCCAAAGAGAGAGTATAAATACAGAGGGTAAAAATGAAATGAATAAACAAACTGCAAAAATCACTGAGATGTCCATTCACATTCAAACTGGGAACTAAAGACATAAAACAAGCCAAACGTGAGTCAGATCAACAGATTAAAGGGTTGAAGTCTGGACTGAAGAAGTAACAGCGTGTTATGAAGAAGACATTTTCTGAATGAGAATTCTGGAGAAAGAAATCGAGTCTCAGGAAGGTGAAAGCTGCTTAAAATTCCAAACAGGTAGGAAAGAGCCTTCAGGAGGGTAGAGGAATATCTTCCAGCACACACACGCTCGTGTCGATGCTTCTGTTTCCCAATGACACACACAATGCATTCCTCAGCCCTTTAAGTGATGTTAGTCAAAGCAACCGCCTGCCAGACGTAGGTTGATTTCACGCAGAGATTGTCCCAGTTTGAACGGGCGGGGAATGCAGGGAAACATCGCCGCGTCTTTTTGTTTGGTTTTTTCCACTCAGGAAAAACTGAAGCGAATTGACCATCTGAGAAAAACAGAATGATTCAGTTCCATTGGCTGTGAGTTAGGGGATGGTAGTGCAAATTTTGAAAGTTTATTTTAATTTATTAACTCTTCTGATGATATTAAATTCCCACTTCGATCATCTTTTGAGCTGTTTAAAAATCAGTCCAATTGTTTTTTTAGTTATAATTATGCTGTCTTGAGACCAAATTTAAAAAAAACAGTGTCGATTTCTAGGACATAGTTTCTGCAGAGCGGCAAGAGTTCATAAGAAATTCACCTCTGAGTTGTGGTAAAAAGAAATCTTAGAAGTGCAATTTTAAGCTAAATTTTCTTAACGTATGTCCTCCATTATGAGAAAAATCCCACAAGAACATGTTAGAAACACCAAAAACACATGATTTTTCAGGAGTTAGTGCTCTGTCTCCCCCTCTGGTCACCGAAGGGAGTCATTTCCAGTGCACTGTCCGCACTACATCTCCCAGAAAACCCAGCGCACATGTTCCTGGATGCTGCTCAGCTGTCTGTAATCTGACAATCACCCACCTGCTTCTTAAGCAGCACATAGTGTGAAGTATTGTTTGTGCTACTCTGCCTGCATTACTGAGCGTTTCTATCTGGATCTGATCTTCTGTTTCTGACTCTAATCTCCCATTCTCGTGATTGGCTTCTGCCTGTCTGACCCTGATTTAGCTTTGTGGACTTTTAGCTGTGCTTATTTCCTTTCTGAGCTAATAAACCTGCTGCACGTGGAACCAGCTGTCTGCCCGTTTGTGACAGATTTTCTGGTTCTTGACATACCTGATTCAACCAAATCAGAACAGGAATCCTTGTTAGTTATATCATCCTCAGAGCTGGATAAGTGTCACAACAACAGATATAGATCCAGCAACAGACAATATTTTTCTTTTTTGTTCCAAATACCCTAAAGTTAACATCTCCAGTGAGGACAGAATCTAGGACAAGGCTGCTCAGCCCAGCTCTAAAAGCCACGCCCCCTCAGAGGAGATTTTGGAAAAAAAGACTTCAGATCAACACGAGAAGTGTATTTTTAAGACATTTATGTTGTGGGATTTTGGTTAAAAACGTCATAATCATAATTAAAACATTACTGGGAATGTTTCTTTAAGATAAAAAAATCTAATGTATCTCTGTGTATTCTGTTTTTATGTAATAAACTTCCTTTTTTGTGTTTTTCAGTTTTTTTTTTTTTTCAAAATGCATACAAAATAGTCACTTTTGGTCATAGAACTTTAGCTATTTTTAGGTTACAACAAACTTTATTTTTGTGAACTGACTATTTACATTCAGTCAAAGTGTCAAATCTTTGTTGTCATTCTATAAAACATTAAAACATTACAGAATTGTGGGGAGCCACATCTGCTTTTGGGAGTTTTTTTCATAAATGTGTCACCATTTTGGACAAATTTGGATTTAAAAATAAAAGATTATTTAGAACTTTCTTAAATCACTAATTAGACACTGTTTTGTTTTTAGGGTCACAACATGATCAAAAGGGAAATTATGTCATAAATTGGCTAAAAATGTTAGAAAACTATATTTATTTTAAAAAAAAATTCATCTTTGTTGAAAATAAAAGGTCAAAATAACTGAGAAAGTTTATCAGGTAATAATAAGTGTCTATGTAAATTATATTTAGGCTTCTTTTCACCAAAACCTGTTTAAAATTATGAATCACTGAAGAGTTGGTTAAAAAAATCAGTAAAAGACATGATGGTGACACCACTCCATGGCCAACAAATGACTTTTCTCTGCCTCCAGTTCTGTTTGTGAAACCCAGCCTCTATTATAGATTCACGAATCAATGCGACGGGATTAAACAGATAAAGTGCAGAAATGGGGTCAGTTGTTAAACGGCTTCAAAGCCTCCTGAGTGTTGGAGCTGCACTTTTGTAAAAACAGTAAAGAGGAACTGTGATGACTTAAAGAAAGACTGTTCTTCACCTCAGAGGCTGTGGAGGAAGGTTAAGCCTCAAACTGATTGTTGACTCATGGTGACCCTGCTCGTCCTGCCAGTTGTCCTGTTTACCGACTGTTCCAGCGCTGCTCCACATGCACCGCCGTGTATTGCACAACCACGAGAAGACGTCAAACAAGCAAAACATGGCTGAAAGTGGAGAACAACACATGAATCTGGACTTGAAACTGTGAAGAAAGTATGCTGACCTCAGACAAAACAGCAAGCTTTGGATATGCAAAGAGCCATGGAAAATCAAAGTGACAAAACCACAAGTTTCTGTTTAAAACACAAGTTCTTCACTCTAAATCTTGATTTTTGGTAACGGTGGTAGTTTTGACCCTGAGATGTTCAGAATCATCTAAAGACAAAAAAAATTACACGCCAACAATCCTGAGGTCCACTTTTTCCTCCTTTCAGGGAGCGCTGGACGCTCAAAACTAGCCCTAAAGCTAAAAATCCACAAGAATTTAAGGAATCACATCAGGATTGTGAAAAAAAATATTTACCAGAAGTCGTATCCTTAATACTTAACACAAACATGGAGGATTTTCCAAACACTAAAGTGCAGTTGGTATTAAAAATCAATGACAAATACTAACTGCATTAGAGTGAATTACACTGAATTAAATTAAAACAGAAAGGTTACTATAATAAAAGCACATAGCTTGATGCCATTATCAATCTGGTTTAATTTATATACATTTTTATTTTATGTATTTTCCATCTACATGCAAAATTTGAAGCAACTTCAAACATCATACTAGTTTATGCAATTATAAACTCGTAGGATCATAAAGCTAAAATACTAACAATGCTACAAATACTGGAAAGATATATTTTTAGGTGATTATATTAACATTTAGTGCACTCAAAGTTCTCCAGTCACAGAAAAATACTTACAATCATTTTGGTTTCTTAAATTCATTTGAATTCCTTGCAATTTTTTTCAAGCAGTGCACTAAATTGCTCTCTGTAGTTTAGTGTAAATCAACATCTTTTTATTGTATTGTTTGTTTAGCGTTATAATTTTTCTAAAACTTTACAATTCCAGCCTTTTAATGTTTTTTTTTTGTCTTTGTTGATTGAAAAAATCAATTTTTGCAACAAACCTTAATGATAAGCCCTTTAAACTGAATGAGTGAAAGAAAAAAAATAGCAATTTAAAGACCCACTTCGAGAATAATTGTATTTTTAACATGTTTTTGTGGCATTTTTCTGACGATGGAGGACATGCGTAAAGAAAATGAAGCTTAAAACTTCCTGAGTATTTAAATTTTTTGTGAATCAGGAGCAGATTAAAAAATGCCGTTGGAAAAAGCTTGTAGGTGTGATATAGAAGCTACAATCGGTAGGCCACAAGTTCCCTGCTTGATGCATCCACCCATAAAGCACTTTTCCTGCTTCTGAGCATCTCAAAGTGCTTTCTATAATAGAATAGGACAAAAAGTAGAAAAAGCAATGATAATAAAAAAAATCAAACCACATTAAAAACTCAGCACACATACACATCCCGCAAGTACAACCAAGTAAAAATGAATAAAATCAAATTAAAACATGTAATAACTATGTAAAAGCTATACTAAAAAGATGAGTTTTAAGCTTTTTCTTAAAAACCTCCAGTGGATGAAGCCCTCACATCCTCAGGCTGTTCCACAGGCGAGGTCTACAGTGCTGAAATGTGGCCTCACTGGGAGTTTTAGTTCTGACTTTTGGGACCATCAGCAGAGGACAATGAGGAACATTTTCTTTGTGGTACTGGGCTGTATAAATAAAATAATTCAATTTTATTTATATTGCTCAATATCACAAATAATCGTCTCATTTGGCTTCATAATTTTACAAAAGCAGAAAGAATCATAAAATAAAAACTGACAGGGTACCAGGACTGTTGAAGAACAATTAGGTTATTTAACTCTACAACTACATATTTGAATAGCGTTCAGCCAGATAGGACTGGGGGACAGGTGGGGGTGAGGTCCACAAAAATGAGCCAGAGGCGCGGTCCACGGCCAAGAACAGGAGCACAGAGGAATCTGAAGTCTCCCCTGCTACCTCAGAGGGGAGTGAGAAAGAGGAACGACACATGAATCCCACTGCACCAAACAGAGGCACGGAGAACTAAATACAAATAAGTAATGAAGAATAGAGGAGAGGAGTAGTACATGAGAATAGAGGACATAATGATGGAAGAATGGACATGTTAATAGGAAGATGCATGAGTTATAGCACATACAGCAGATAGTATTAATAATAGAAAATCTGACATTTTTAGCATACAAATATCAATTAGGGCTGTGAACATTAACGCATTAACGCACGCAATTAATAAAAAAGAATTTATGTATTAACGCAAATTAATTAAAGAAATAGTCCTTCGCTTTAACTCAGCGGTTCAGGCTTCCACTTTCGTCTGGTATTATCCCGCTTATACCACGGTCACTTACAAAAGAAATAAATATTCAATCGACTTGTAGTACTTCATTCTTACTATTTTTGTGGTTAAGATCACTTTTTCACAAAAAGATGATTATTTGATGCATGGTCCGGTGCCACATTGTACAAATTAATTTTACCTGGTAAAACATTGTGATTAATCGAGATTAATCCTAACACAAAAGTGCGATTAACCAGACTTTTTTTGTAATTGATTGAGAGCACTAATTAAAAATAAATGTTCTAAATGTAGAGTTTCATGTGTGATTTCATATTGTGATTATTTGCAGATTGTAAGTGGTCGGCAAATACAAAAATATATATATATATTATAGCGATTAATCGCGATTAATCGCGAATTAATTTTTTCCAGTTTGCGATTAATTCGTTGTTTTTTTTTAATTTTAGCTAAAATCTACGACGGAGTATTAGGGCCACCAAAAAAAAAAAAAGTAATATTACGACTTTTTTTCTCGTAAATTTACGACTTTTAATCTCGTAAATTTACGAGAAGAAAGTCGTAACTGCTACATTACGAGAATAAAGTCGTATATTTAGAAAAGTCATAGGCTTATATTTACGACTTTTAATCTCGTAAATTTACGAGTTTTTTTCTCGAGAAAAAACTCGTAAATTTACGAGATTAAAAGTCGTAATATTACCTTTTTTTTTTTTTTTGTGGCCCAAATACTCCGTCGTAAAAACCGGCATAATCACAGTTAAAAAAAAAAAACACTGGGAATGCTTTTACAACAGATTAAATTATTTTTAATTGTGAATTCAACATTTATGCACAATATTTACAAATGTGTATGTCAGATGGGGATAAGAATAAAGAACTTCTTAAGCCTCATTTCCTCCCTTTTTAATCTTTTCTCGTACCATTTAAGGCTCTTCTCTGGTTGCCGTTCTTTTTTCTTCATCCCAGTGTCTCTTCACTATTTATTCTTTTTTTTCCTCTTGTCCAGACGTTTCCACCCTCTCTGTCACAGGTGTGCACCTTCTTTTTCATGCACCTAGAGGTCAAAGAACCACAAGCGTCTCCGGCCTTCTTCCTCCATGAAGCACCTCAGGTGGACATGACCGTGAAGGCAGCAGCAGCTGCTTTGTCTTATCAGAAACTCTAAAAAACAAGACAAATCGGCGATAGAAACACTCCAAGAGATCGCACACATGCTCTCACACACACTCTCCTGTCCTGCTAATTGTTGGCTATTAGTCTCCAAGTCTGGGATTACTTGTCTTATTAAATCCAGAATTCAAAATGAGCTCCGTTAAACAAGAAAGTGCTCTAATTTTAATGAATCTAATTTATATGGAAATTACACATAATTCTGACGATTCAGCAGGAGATTTATCCTCAGCGGAGGAAGGCGAGGAGGACTGCACAACAACATTGACATGTTTCTGTTGTTGTTTCAAAGATGCACACGGCAGCGCTTTTGTTTCCTCGGGTTGAATTTTGAGGCACACCTCAAGAAGGTGGTGGAGGGGGGGTCATGCACGCCTGCTCTGGGCACACAGTCAGCAGGACCCCTGTGAGTGTGATGAAGAGCATGTGAACGAACTTCTATCCTTGTGCACCCCCTGCAGAGCCGCAGCCTGCCTCGGTGCCTCGCTCTGATCAATCAAGCTGTCTGATTGCCTGAAGAAAAGCCATTAGTCTGAAACAACACAAGACATTAGCCGTGAGCGGCTGTCTCCTGTCTGCGGCGGGCTGATTCTTCACCGCTCGTGGATGAAGGCCATATCGACTGGCCATTTGATTCCAAATAACACTAATACGATTTTTACATCATCAATCTGTGTTTAGATGTATGCGGATTCATTGTTCCTGTTACCTTTTGTCTCTTTTGAGGCATATTTTCTAATAAAGCCATGATATACCACATCTTTCTCTGAGGCAAGAGGTTAGCGTTGCCCCCTAGTGGTCATTACTTTAAAATCTAAGGATGCTAAATTTTTCTATCTCAAATGTGGGGAAAAAAAACATAAAGATAGAAAAAAAAGATTTAAATAGTTTTCAATTTGTTGGATTTCACTTAAAAGCTCCTCCCTAAAATGACCTTTGACCCTTAAGTTAAATGATTAAATTGAGCAAACAAAACTTAAAACTAAATTTAATCAACAACTAGGCAAAACTACTCACAATAGGCGGACGAAATATGTTAAATCACAAGTTTATCCACCACATCTGCGAACAAGACTTCATGTCAGAGCAGGTATTGGACAATTAGCAGAGCAATTATCTGCAACCATCATAATTTACGGTGCACTTTTGCAACCGCAATCTTTCAGCGTGCCCCCCGTCCCCTCTTGTTACCATGGAGACAAATGCACCACTCAACGTGTGCCCTCAAAAAACAACAACGGTCACAAAATAAACGATCAAATGATGCCGGTTAACAAACAAAAGCTTTATTCAAAACATCAAAGTAAAAAAGAAAAAAAAGTCACAATGATCAAAAGTGGACAATAGTGTTCATAAATAGATATTAGAACTTAGACAGCAGATCAAAAGATTTTTTTCAAATATTTTAGCTAAACAATTGTATAATAAGAACAGGTTTATAGATTATAAGTGTATTTTCTGGGCGAATCAGGTTTTCTTTTATCATAAATGAGAGATTTGGCGCCCTCTAGTGGCTGCTTGTAGAATACAACTATTATAAGTTTGACAAAATTAACTTTTATTTGAATAATTCTTGTGAATGCATGTAAAAAACAAGGGGAGGAGCTTAAGAAATGAAATGAAAACAAGACTTACTTAAAAAATGAAAATCAAAAGTGGAGGTTTGAGTCCTGTAAATCATGAATATATAAGGAGCTGCATTGTACATCTGCAGCTCCGTGTCAACTGTGCACTGTTTAACAACCGACTCTAATAAGGCCATGAAGTTACAGAAGAGAGAAGACAGTCATACTACAACGTTTACACACATCCACAGTTCAGCAAGCTTCATTCTCGTTTAAGAACAGAAACAGGAGAGTAAAACAAATTTTCACACATGTATACGGAACAACAGTCAACAGTTTTTCCTTTATAAAAATAGTTTAAAAATCTGACACGTATTTTAGTACAGTGTGGGGTTAACTTGGATATATTTTCTTTTATATTTTCTTCAGAGACAGCTTAATAAGAGGCTGGTACGGCAGTCCTCTGCGCCTTTTCTCCCGTGACGTCGCCGCTCGCAAACGGACTAACGGAAGTCCTAAAGAGCGCCGGACCGTCTCCTCCTCGACAGGCGGAGCTGGGCAGAGGTGTGGCAACGTCACGATCACTGAAAAGGATTTACAGAATCGTTTCGCGAAACCTATCCACAGTTCAGAGCTTCAGGAAAAAAAAATAAAACAAGGCAGGCGGGACAAGATGGACAGATTGTCGCTTTTCCGTTACGAGCATTCGAGGAGGGAAAAAAACGAGCGGTTACGTCGTCGTCGCGCGTACAACTAAACAGCATTGTATCCAATAAAAGTGCACCAAAAGCCCCTGAACCCATCAAACCCCGGAAAAAACCGAAACCGAGCACAGCACGAGCAGGACATGTGACCAACATCATAAGGACACTTGAAGAAAGATTGTATTGTTTTGGATCAACCAAATGCAGTTGCTATGTACCGCTGTCTGCTGGTTATAGCTTTTCCAAGCATATAAAGAAATACTTTTTTTTTTAATCACAGGACAAAAATAAATAACTGAACCCTCTTGCAGCATTGTTTTAAAAAAAAAAAAAGGCCACTGAATGCTTTGTGATATGCAACATCCTACACGTGAAGTAGCATTTTAGCCTTTTAAAACCATCATGCGTTAAAAAAATAAAACGAGCTGAAACGTTTTTCCAATCGGGATGCAAACAGCACAGTGTGGCGGCGCAGCCTCAAGCGTGCGCCTCCTCGGCCCGCTCTACCGGCGAGGAGACGGAGAGCTGCGGAAAGCTGTCGTTTTAACAGCAAGTCTGTCAAAAAAAAGAAAAAAAAAGTTGCAGGAAAATCACCGTTTGGGCTTTAAAGGTAGAAGTTCTGCGGTTTGGCTTTTATGCTTTCTACTCAAACACTGACCTTTGACGTGTGAAAAAATGATATATTTGAAACCTCTTTCTACTCACAATGCTTCGTCTCTTTGGCTCGGACACCTGAGGCTAAATTCAGGCTTTGTTTTTTAATAAGAAGTCGCCCCATTGAGGACAGTTACTCCGCTTAGTGTTAAACTACATCTGGGCCATGATCAGCCTTCACCATATATTACATTTTGAGGGACAATAAACTCGTTTTTTCTTGAAAGACTCGTAATACCGTTCACCGTAAGTGAAGTCCTGCAAACTGAAAAATGTCAGAACTTCTTTTCCGCAAAGGAACAACCTCAAAAGAGGCGCAAGATCCATCCTGTTAAAGCATCAGAACCAGCGATCCACCTGCGGTCAAAGAACACCCACGGCAAACCGCAACACCCAACCTTCTCAGAGGAGGAGCTTCAGCTCTTGCGCGGTTTAAATGTTTTTTGTTTTGGAGAGCAGGAGACAGGAAGCAAGTGTTAAAAAGAGGAAACCGTGCCGCTCCATCCTCACGAAGCTTTGGCTTTTCTTGCCCGCGGCGACGTTTTATCCTCAGGTTTGACCACTCCGTTGGTGACTGAAAACACAAGTCAAATATGAGCATCAGGAGGGAATTCTGCACCTTAATGCCGTGAAAAAGCTCCTCACCCCTCAGTGGTTCCCTTTTATGAGGCTTGGTCTTCTGGCTGAACGTCTTCTTCTTGGATGCCTGATTCTGACTGTGCTCCCTCCACTTCTTCAGCTGGAAATTAATGAACTTCCACATCATCCAGGCTTGAGTCAGGCAGATCGCTGCCAGGCACGTCATCCTAAGGGTGGAAAAGTTGATGAAATTTGTTTTTTTTCATTGAAAAAGGCTCTTTCCCTGCACCTACCGAACGGTGAGCACGTTGAAGTTGCCGTCCGCTAAGGAAAAGCCGTGGTTTTCCGTGCGCGGGAGGCCGAAGCCGAACGTCAGCACCGACAGCGTGAGGGTGAGCAGGCGGGCGATGACAAACAGGAGAGCCCACAGGGTGAAGCTGGGAGAAGAGCGAAGCAAACGGATTCAGAGAGCAGTAGACGGCGAGGGAGAAGGCTCGGCGGAACAAAGTCATACCCTTTCTGCTTGTTCTCGTCGCTGAAGTAGAAGAGGCGTGAAGCATGGAACAGGAGCTCCACTAGGTAGTGAGGAACCAGCAGCACCAGGCCCAGTCGGTGCAGGCTGAGAAGACAGGGCGCTGGAGCATCAACTACACCAATAACACGCCTGAAGAGCACACTACCATCCCAAAAAAACAATTCCAACTAAATGTCTACAAAATGAGAACTCACTTTAAGACGTAGGCACCGGTGATGTGAACGATGTACAGGCAGATGTAATACAGCTGGCGGGGGATGTCTTCCTGTTGGAACAAGTAATGTCTTCATTACTCATATTTCAAAACATTTGTCAAAATGTATGACACATATATATAAAAATGGATATTAGAACTTTGCTCAAAATGACACTCCAATGAAAGATGTGTTTGTTAACAAATTTTTATAGTATTTTCTCATCATGGAGGACAAATGTGAAGAAACTTAAGTTTAAGATTGTATTTTTGAGTGTTTCAAATTATTATTATTATAAAAAAAAAAAAAAAAGTTTTTTGAAAAAATGTGTATTTGTGACATAGAAAATGTGTGGTAACGCCTCCTTTTACAGTACGGTACTTATTGGGTATTTAAATGGTACCTACGAGGTTCTATTTGTACCTATGTGTATTTCCAGAGTACTTACGAAGTTCCATGCTACTGCCATAGTACCTACTGAGTTTCTATGAATTTA
Organism: Oryzias melastigma; assembly: GCF_002922805.2. Classification (NCBI taxonomy): domain Eukaryota; kingdom Metazoa; phylum Chordata; class Actinopteri; order Beloniformes; family Adrianichthyidae; genus Oryzias; species Oryzias melastigma. Next base: position 14,840,153 of record NC_050518.1, on the reverse strand, counting down.
TGAAAAAAGTTAAGATATCTTTTTGGATTGTTGATATTTATGTGCTACTTTTATGGTTCCTTATTACATGTTTCATTATACTTACTATATACTTACTATGTGTAATGAGAGTAAGTACATAAAAAGTACTTTTTGTGTACTTGAATCCACGTGTTAAGTTTATGTGTTTCATGGTACTTACTTTATGTAATAGGAGAGTAAGAACATAAAAAGTACTTTTTGAGTACTTGAATCCATGTGTTAAGTCAGTGTTTCATGGTACTTACTATATGTAATAAGAGTAAGTACATGAAAAGTACTTTTTGAGTACTTGAATCCATGTGTTAAGTTTATGTGTTTCATGGTATTTAGTATAATAAGAGAGTAAGTACATGAAAAGTACTTTTTGAGGGCTTGAATCCATGTGTTAAGTGTATGTGTTTCATGGTACTTACTATATGTAATAAGAGAGTAAGTATATATGAAGTACATTTTGAGTATCTTGAATTCATGTGCTAAGTTTATATGCCACGCAAATATCTATGCAAGTACTTACAAGCTACCTACTGGGTAGCATCCAAGTACCTCGTAGGTACCTAGTAAGTATGGTACTGTACACTCCAATGCATGCACTTGCAGACAAGTAGATGGAATGCATGGAATGCTGACGCACCAATGAGACTAATAAAACTACATCAGCATCAGAGAGGCAAGTGCAGCTTGCCTAGCTCCGCCTCTTCACTCTGCTGTTTCAGTGTCTACGGATGCACATCTGCAGCAGCAGCACTCTGATTCACTCATCGGGTCTAGAGGACTTTGAAGTTGATAAGCTCAAGCAAGTGCGCCTAAAAAATATCTAGAGCAGTATTTCTCTGGAAAGAAACTTAATTTGTCTAGTTCATGGTACCAAAACAGACTCTTGTGAGAATATTCAGTACAAAGTGAGGCTGCAGCCTGTTTCCCATGTTCATCACAGTTTGAAAAGAATCTCTCCTACTATATATATAATAAAGAAACTAAACAAAATGTGTTGTTTCGGTCCCACATTTCAGGTTATTGATGGAATAATCTTGGGAAATGAAAACTTGCTTATTTTTCTATAAGGATCCTAAAATAATGCATTTAAAGAAAAACAAGCCTGTTATATAAATATAACTGATCGATCTTGTTTTTCCTGCAAAGAATCAATGTCTTCCAACCAGAATCGCCCTCAAAAACAAGCTCATGTTCTCCCGACACCAGAAAACCTGCACTGAAAAGTATCCTTTTCACATAAAAAAAGGAAAAATCCCAAACAAATAAGACCTTACCTTTCGCACTTTCTGAAAGTAGAGCTCAGGAAGAGCGTGGAGCCAATAGGCAATTTGGCAAATGTAGAAGAACTTGACCTGAAAACTGTAGAATAGCAGACGTCTGTTAGCTGAGCATCAACTTAGGCTGAGTAATAAAACTTTCTTATTCAAGACAATGATTTACAGGCTAATTATTTCACACATTTGATAAACTCAACTTTGTACAAATAGTTGCTCACTTGTTTTTGTAAAAATGGGAGCTTTATGTGAACAGAGATGTTTTACTTACACCATGCGAGTGTGTGGGTAGCCCTCCCATAAGAACGTGGGGTTTGTTGCAAAGTCCTCCTGCCATTGATGGAAAGTAAACGGTGAGGGTGAATAAGACAAAGCCTTGTGCAGCAGGAGAGCGCATTTTTTGTTTTTGGGAACAACTGAGCCTCATACCGCTGTCAGGATACTGCAGCCCCAGACAAAGGAGAACAGGTAGAACGCTGCCAGCTGTCCAGACTCATTAAACTTGCTGTGTTTGGTTTTAGAGAGATGTAACCTCCTGTTGATTTTCTGAAAGAACAATAAACAAAAAAAAGCATATGTGAACATAGTAACATACAGCAAGAAAGATGCTTATTTTTTTGGTACAACTTCTCTCATTTTTATTTTATTTTATTTCTATGTGTAATTTTGACTTCATGTGGATAAAAGGATATAACAATGGGGTTTTTGACAGCATATATTTTTTTCCTTTGGTATTAGAGACAGTAAATGAACTAGAATATATTACATTTTATAAAAAATATAACAACATATAGGATTTTCCCTATTTTTTTTTCTCTGCCACATCTTTTTTTAAATGTTTCATTACAAAACTGTCTGAATTTTGCATTAGAGAATGTATCTATTATTAGATAGGCTTTTTATGGCCCAAAGTACGAGTCTCTTATTTCCCATGGACATAAAGAGCAGAATATTAGAATCAAGGAGCTATATATTACTATTTAGCAATATATGGGAACCTGTGGTGGGAAATAATAAAAATAAAATAAAGGTAAATCACAAGAAAATGTTATTTTGTTGTATACATTTTAAAAAGTAATAATGACTTTGATTTTAATAGTTTACCACAGGCTACAAACTGTTTTGTTTGTAAGACAATCAAGAGTCAATTCAAACAGAAGTGAAGCCTTAAGGTGGAAAGACTCATTTATATTTTTCCAACAACTAAATTTACTTACAAGGCTTGTGCTTGAAACTTTTAAACCCGTTTTTAGGGATTGCATCACAATAAAAATCAAAAATAGTAATAATAATATAAAAATATGGTTTCAAAACAAAAGTACTCACATCAAGAATATATTCTTGTATCAAGGCGTGAAGGATGACCGCTATCAGCAGGTAAAAAAACACAGTCGCCACATCTTTGGGGCCGTAATGGTAATGATTCACCGGCTCGCTTTTCTCATCTGCAAAAAATAAAAAAACAGTAAGAGAGCAGTTTCCAGTACAATTCAAATTCAGATTGATGTAAGCTCACCGAGGACTTCAGTGACGTTGTACTGGACTGTGATGAACATTATGGCAAATTTTGCTGTGACCTGCAAAAAAAATAAAATAAATAAAGAGAGTTCATGAGCCGTTAGGGGGAGAAAAAAAAACATTTGTTTTTAGTTCTGTCTAAATCAACCCCTTCTGCATTCTCAAATAAACTAAGATTGCATAGAAGTACACGTGCAATAGTAGAAAAGAGGAGGGTCACAGCCAAATGCTAACATAGGATGTCACCTGAAGATGCACTGTAGTTCTATGGGTTCCTCACAAAGAGGGAGGTTACTAACTTTCTACCATGAAAATGTGATTTATGTGTTGATCTGAAAGTTTAAAGCTGCATTTGGGAGGAGACTAGCTAGTGAAAGGCTAGCTATTTTGCTCCCTTAAGCTAGGCTACAGTCTGTGTAATATGCAGCATGTTCAAGAAAAGGTTTATCATAACCACTTTGATAAAAATCACACACAGACTCGTATTTAGCAAATTAGTGTCGGCTGGTTCTTTAAATTACCTAGAAAAAGACACGCGCTCGCTCCCTACTACTGCTGTCATGGATGCTAACGACAGCTAGCATGCTGCTAGCACGAGAAAGCTAAAGCAGAGCTCATAAACTTCTCCAGTGGTACCTCAAACATCAGCCCGAGGAGGATAATCATGGCCAAACACGAAACCATGTCGGCGTGATTCTGGATCACGAACTCGTGGCTCAGCACCGGCGGGCTCTTGTTTTTCTTGCGAAAACCCATGGCTCACGGACGCGGCTCCTCTGCCTCCTCCGTTTGGACTGTGTTGCTGCTACAGCTGCTGCGGCGGTGCCGCGCGCGCGCCTCAGTTGACAAACGCCGGGGCCCGATCCCTTCACTGCTGCCCAGTGAAACAAAGCTCACTGTGGCATAAAAACACGCATGTAGGTGCGTCGCAGCGAGCACAGCACAACACCCAGTTTTTCCTGCCTGGAAAAGTCAGATTAATGGGCCCTCCCACTTGAGAACCCCATTCATGAACCGCCCCGTGCCGATGACGCAAAGGAGAACCCATGACTGTGATGCCTTCACGTACATCACGTAAACCCACTTTTTTTTTTGCATTTTACCTAATTTAGACAAAACTAATTGAAGAGTGTGTCTAATAATCTTGTATTTCCCAAATAGAGACCAATAAAAACAATTAAATCACTATCATAACGTATTTTGTCTTTATTTATCAATTAAGTATGTATTCATTTGTAATTGTCTTGTTTATCTGTTAAAATAACAAATCATTTCAAACAGTTAAACACGACTAAATTATGTTGCACATTTTAATGTAATTCTACTTAATTTACTTACTTTTTCTGTCTCTGTGTGCATGATTTATTGAAATAAACTGTGCTAAATCTTCAGCAAATATGCATTATATAATATTTTTTATGAGGTGATTACAGTAATTAGTCATTCCATGTTCCACATAAATTATTCTCAAAACTTGCTGAAATACTTTTTTTTTAATTGTGCTTATTTCAAGAAATAAAAGCTAAAAAAAGAAAAGAAACATAATGCAAATTGATTGAACCAACTCAATTTAAGATATAGACAAGATTAACAGTAATAAGTTACAAACTGCTGGAGATTTGGTAATTGTTAACATATTTTTATGTTCATTTATTGTTTTGCCTCTAATTTATTTTTGCTGTGGATTAATGTACAAACATATGACCTATCTATAATGATGATGTTTTTTTTTTTGCCTTTTTGCCAGTTAAACAAGCTGCATTTTAGATTGATATGCCCACTAGGCATATAAATGCTCTACAGTCTTGACCTTTTAGTGCCAATAGAGGGCGGCATTAGACAGACCTAGAATAATATTCACAACCACGATTTATGACATGGGTAACAATGACCATGCTAGAACACCGCCACGTGGCCCGGCTAGCTCAGTCGGTAGAGCATGAGACTCTTAATCTCAGGGTCGTGGGTTCGAGCCCCACGTTGGGCGCTTACCTTTTTCTATTTGTACTTCAAATGTTGTAGTGCCACTGGTTCGAATCCCTTTTTGAACACTAGACATTTTTCTATGTCTTGCTGCTAATAAACCGACTGTTTGTACATTTACTTTATTTGACTGCATTTATCCTTTACATTTGGTCTCATACCAACCTAAACTATTTTTGCTATTTATGAATGGTCTACCAATGCATTTTTTATTTTTTTAACTTCTGTAATACATCTGAACCAATTGGTTTAAAAAATGTTCCCTTTTAACAACTTGGTTATAATATTCGTTTATTTGTAAGCAACATGGGTGGAAAAAACTATTTGGTTTCTGTCCTCGAGCCCAAGAAAGGGGGCGGAGTTTAAACTAAGGCCCTCTGCACATGAAAATGGAGGCTTGTGTGGAGAAGCCATGGAGCCCTGCCTCTGACTGCAAGTGAAACGCTGCCAGCTCCACCTCACGAGGCCTCTATCTCAAAGACTCCACTCAAACCTCCCATTACAGAAGGTTTGTATATCAGCAATACTTGTTATCGTCGTGTATTTGAGCAGTTTTAGCCCTCGCTGAGCGCTCACTTTTCCTTCCCTGCGTCTGACTCTCACAGTGCAGCCCCTGCCTGCACTGAACAAAGATAATTACTCAGGAAACATTTCGGCCAATCAGGCGCGGCCTTGTATCTCGCCTGCGAGGAAAGCGACCAGTCAGGATCTGGCTACCATCGTCGGGCCTGATCGCCTTGCCTGAAGAGCGGAGGCTTCCCCAGCTCAGGGCTGAGAGTGTCCTCCATGTTTTATAGGTGTTGACATAACAGTGTGTCAGGCAGCCATGCATCCACAGAGGTAAGCTCTGTCTCTTTTATCTTCACCTTCCGATAAAAAACATGGCTTCCTCGTTGTTGGTGCGGTGACTGTTGGTTTCCAGGGATCAGTGTACACACCAGTTTGGTTGTGCAGCAGCAGGAGGAGGAGGAGGAGGAGCTGGGGTGGATTGGAGGCCTCATCAGGCCTCTGCGCTCCACAGGGTTGAGGGTGGGGGGCTGGGTAACGTCTCTCACCCTTGCTCCCAGGGTCACATGGGTGCAGTCATGCTGCCATGTAGGAGGAAGGGTGCACCAAGTGTTTCCCTTTTAAGATCAGCATTTAAAAGTGGGACTCACTGTGTTTCTCTGCTTAGTGCCTGGCACAGACAGACTTGGGGGGATGGGCATTGTCTGTTGGGATTGTTATGTTCTGTCAGTGGACTTCTCTGTTCTGGTTTTATGTCTAATGTCATGGCAGGAACACAAATATGGTACAAGATGTTTATTTTTATTTAGTAATGTGAATATACATGCTGAACCGGGCGCCATTTTGACACTGCACACTTTGTACAGCTCTGTGTAGTCATGAGGCAATCTCACATTGATTTTTTTTCAGTGTAGACAAAAACCATGAAAAGGCTGGACATCTGTAATCTGAGTCACAGGCCTTGACTTTAGTATGCCTCACTTCCTCAGTTCAGTGTCAGAAGTGTAACCATTTTGGGTTCTGCTTGATAGAACTCTTGGATAAGGGGAATAAACAACAGATTTCCCTGCATTTTTTAATGTAACAAATTGAGGTCTTTATGGGAAGTGTGTTTTTTTTCTCAATTTGTTTGTCTTTTTCTTCCCATTTCCATTCTTCTTCTTTTTCAGCTTTAAATTGCAAAATGCCAAGTTTACAAAACCACACTACAGAAAGAAACGACTAAATTTTTAATACTTCTGCTGCATTTGAAGACCCAATCCAAGTAAAATTGTTCTCATTTTTACATGTTCTTGTTGCATTTTTCTCACGATGAAGGGCATATACAAAGAAACTTATTCAAATTAGGGCTGGGAATCATTGGGTACGTCATGGTACAATGCGATACATGGCTCACAATATCGATGATATCATGATACAATTAGTAAAAATCATCTCTATTAACTCACAATATATAGAAGAACCCCATTTATTTTCTAGCTTGAACCAATCATAATAAACAACTTGTATTTTATTTTTTGCAACAAATACTTGACACTTTAGTGCAACATTGCTGAAATCAGTAATACTATGTTTCTGACAAGCATAGACACCAATTGAATTTTAATTATATGTCAAATTCACCATAGTAAACATGAACAGGAATGCCACTACTTGGTGCAGAATTTTTGTAAACAACAGAGTAAAAATGAAGTAATTCAAGTAGCTGCCAGGCACATTGTTACCCTCAACTGCTAGTCTCTCAATGCTCGTCTCCTATCTACCTCCAAAGGAACGTTTTACCAAGGGAGGACAAATAGACAAAACATAGATACTTGGTGAGAACACATCAAGAATCAATCACAGGACTAAATATTGCAATATTTATGTTTTCGCACACCTCTAATTCAGATTGCGTTTCTGAGTATTTTTTTATTCAAATCATTGTGAATCAGGAGCAGACAAAAACATGCAGTAATTAAGTAAAATCTACAATTGGCATTTCGGAAAATGATTGGCTTGACTTGTGTAAAACACAACAAACATCAACAAGATCCAGTATATGGCAGGAATTCAGAACCCTCAAAACCTTGATTTAATACGTTTATTATCATTGTGGGACATGAAATAAGACCTGTGACTCCCACTAAAGTAAAACAACCATTACAGTATTTCCTTTTAGATGAAGTCCGAAACCAAAACTAACTTATTTAGTCACATGGACCAAATGAACTGGCCTTATAAATGTTTTATCAATACGTCATAATTTTACCACATAGGGTTGTCGAGGCCTCTCTGAGGTCGCCTTTAACCGGGCAAACACATTCAGTGGTGCGTAACTCATTCCCTCTGAGTTATGCATTACGGCCACTGATCTAATCTCCCACAAGACCTCTCTTTCTAAACCCCCCTCCTCTCTAGATTTATGCTATCGTGATTGCGAAACGACGGCCTAAAAGGAACCAAAACGTATATTGCAGAGGAAATCTCTGCATTGCAGTAAAAATAAATAATTAAATAAATGCTTTCTGAGGGAGCCTGCACTGGGTGATCGGTGTGGCACAAGGCAGGTCGACCAATAATGTTCCAGCCTGTTGGCCCTTCCAGCCAATTGTAGCAGGAGCTGAGGTTAAAGATTGACAATCGAGGGGGGAAACGGCACAGAGAGCAGGGGCCTTCTGGAAAATTCCACAGCCATCTTTGATTCACTCTTAACAGATTTATGCAAAATCCAGGTCAAACCTCAATTAAAAACTGTACGTATTGTTTGTAGCTGCAGAGCAGAGTCTGGATTCACATGAACAGACATACAAAATACAGCTGAATGTTGTTTTTCGTCCATCTCCTTGTTTGTACTACTCTCATGTTGTTATGTTATAGTACTAAAGCTTTGTTTTTTTAAATTTATTACTCTTAGTGCCATAAAATGTTGGTATTCGGTTTGATTTCTGTGAATCTGATTCGACGTGACGTGGAGTGGAGAACAGGCTTGTTGGGTTGTAGTGGCCACTGAACATTCAACGATACTACCGTGTTCACAGAGAAGGGAAGCTACGATCAGGGGGGAAAAAGCAGGCGGGTGCGCCTCACTTGGCTGGATTTTCCTGTCTCTGTGTTTCTCCTCCATGTTTGTGTGACGGTGAAGGTTTATCCTCGTACAACTGCTGCTTGTTTTTGCTTTTTTTAATGACATTTTTGAACAGATTTTCTGTAGATCTCTCCTGGTCCTTGTGCGTGGATGTGCCAGTGCCTGACTCTCAGCCTTGGAGTGGGGGATGGGGGGGTGGAGAGGTGGTGTTGGTGGTAGTGGTGGTGGGGGGGAGGGGAGCAAGCTGTGGCCTCCATTTTCTGTGACGAGAGAACCCTGCTCGTCTCTCTCAGGAGTCTGAAGCCACTGGCTCAGTGCTGCTTCCTTTTTGTCCATCAGGTACTAGACTACTTGCAGAGGGGGAATTCTGTGTTTTCTTGAGCCGACCTTCTTTGGAATCTATTCCACAAACTGCTGGGGATTTATTCGCCTAACTGTCTTTGCCTGGTGGATCATATTTCCTGATCTGAGAAGAACCATCTGGATCATTGTATTTTAATTTTTTTTCCAACCCTCTCTGTCTGTTGTTGCAGCAGTGTTTGACACCTAGACCTCAACAAGACATGAGGGTGAGGGTTCTGGGTTGCAGTGATAGTGTGTCAGATTCGTAAACATGCTGTCTTTTCAGGGGCTGTGGTGGAGAACGCAGATCTTGGCTAACGCTACATTTTCATGTGGGCCTCGTTTGTTCACTCAGTCCGGAACAGGAAGGCCCTGAAGGCGTGTGTGTTTCTGTGGGTGTGTGTGCATACTGGCAGGCTGAAACATGAAACCTCTGCGTTATATTTCCTAGGAAACTTTATCCAGCCATCCACATTTTCCATCATTCCTTGGAACTTTGAGTCGCTGTAGATCTAATGTAGTTGGGTATAGTGTGTCCAAAAAGGGGTCAATAATAGTCGGGATTTCTTTGGTTTGTTGTATTTTTTATTACTTTATAGAAATCCCTTTTAGGTTCAAGACTGCATAGGAACTTGTTCAGCTTTAGATCCCTCAGGAAGATTTAGAGCATTCCTTTAAGTTTCCAACAAATGCGGTTGGCCTTTTTACGTTGTTCTCTAAAAAAGCTATCATCTTAGCTGGAAACCAGAGCTGTAGCCGCACCCGCAAACTGGTCAAGTGTGTCTCCGGTCATGAGGTTTCTGAAGGGATTTTCTTCTGTAGGCCTGTGTGCATAAAGGGTGCATCCTTGGAATGAAGTCCTCTTGCTCTGACAAAGGAGGAGCCAAGGTCTCAAAGATCCTCTTTAATTACCAGTCGCCATAGCCACCCCCCCAAAACCTCATCTGTTCTTTTATTTTTTGTGTGTTTATCTAAAAGACTGAGGAAAGGAGAGGCAAGGCTGGGAAATCTGCATTTTTGTGTTGCTCTCTTTGCAGTTGACCTTTTAATTAGAGACAGATTCCTAAATGTTAGCATTTGTACAAAGAACAAGAAAACCTTTTTTTTTTTTAATCACATCTATAACATGTAGGATCATGTATGATAAGGGTTTGTTTATTTCCTGCCTTTGTTCTAAGACTCTATAATCCAACAATCCTTAATGAACTTTCAGAGCAACCTGAGTCTCCAGATCCACGTGACTCTTTTATTCCTCCATTGTGGCCGTCTGGCTTAGAAGAAAAATAACTTTTTAAATAGAAAAAAATGGTTTGGAGTTTTAGTTAATAAAGTTTTAGGTTTAGATTGTTAAGATGTTCGATAACCAAACAACATGATAATAGAAGGTTTAATCTATTGTCAGTGGTTTATTTTAGAATAAAATAAAAGCATATAATCTGATCTGAAAGATGACAGTGCTCCAAAGTAATAAAAATACCACGTTTGGTTTGACTTTCTTACATTTCTTTAATTCAAATATGTATCTGCTGGGACAAGAGGATTGTATTTGACTTGAGGTGTGTTTTATTTTGAAAAGTACATGTATATGCTCCTCTCAAAAGTAGGTAAAATTGGAAAAAAAAAATAAAAAAAAACGCAAAATATAACACTTTTATAGTTTGATTGTTGTAAATATTTATAAAAATCAATGCCTTACTGGACTCAAAAACATATACAAAGTATACTGTATGATTATTTTGTCAACTTTGTGGATCCCTTTGGATTTTAGTTGGTAAGAAACTGTCCCAAATGGCTCTTTTTGGGGTTAAAGGTTACAGACTAGGGATTTGCTGTTTCATTTTAACAACAATTTGATTCAGATAATAATTTGTGGTTGATGATACGATTCATATAGTTGATATTGGTTCATTTTGAACGATCCAATTCACTGACCTAAAATCGATCTAGGACATCTTTAGCCAAAAATTCAACCAGTGTGACTCAGATATAAATAAATACTTGGTACTGAATAGTACAGGTGAAGTTTTCCAGTTTTCTTGTATTTCTTGCAAGATATTTAAGTGTAAATTAAATATATGTTCAAACAAGTAAACAACCCATTCACGTTCTAGTTTCATAAAGTTCAGACTGTTTTTCCACATTAAAATAATACAAACGTAGCATTACTGTATGGTCACGTCTTTGTAATATACAGTGTTTCCACACATTGGACAGTAATGATGGCTTGATCATTTTTTGCTACCATCATGTGTGTTTTTCAATCTGATGCTCAATTCTTTTGTATAGATATTTACCTATATTGACATAATCTAATATCCTTTTGAAATGGTTTTATAAGACAATTTGATTATCAACTTGCCTCAGGCAGGTCGATCTGGTAGGAATATAAATCGATTTATCAATTCATTGATTAGTCATTACACACCTATCGTAGATCCCTGATTTAAACAGCACAGTTTGAGGATCATTAGTAGGATTTCTTTCATTTGGTTTGGATATATGCCTTGCCCCTTTAAGGGGCTTATGGGATACTATGTAGTTGTTCTTATGGATCATCTCTTTAATGACGCCTATTGTGAAACATTGTATTGTTGTGATGTGAACGTGCGGCGCATTGTAGCCTAAAGGTAATATTGGCGAGACGACCAAACGTGTCGGCGTGCATATAAACAACAGCCTCGCAGAGAGGACCGTTACCATGGTGATTGCTACTTTTCCCGGTCCTGGAGCGTAAAGGACCTTTTTCTTTTGTGTCTTAATTGTCCCTGACGACAAGAACAGGGGTTAAATCTCGGCCCTCAGACGTCAAATCAGCTGAAAACAATAACAATGGATGATGAAGGCAGAATCCCCAAAGACAGACCCTCAGGGACCTAGGTGTCTTAGGTGGTGCTCCACTTGTTTACTGTTACGCCGATATGGTTGATGAACACCCTCTCTGACTTTGTGTTCGCCTCTCTTACTGTGTGTGTGTGTGTGCTCTTGTTTGTTGCTCTGCAGTTTGGCTGAGGAGGAGATAAAGACAGAGTCTGATGTGGTAGAGGGGATGGATGTTTCTCTGCAGTCCAAAGGTAAGTCTCAAGGCCAAAAGTCTCTCATTAGCTGACAAACACCATAGTTTCAGACAAAACTGGCGCTGGTTTGTCTTTATGAGAGCACGGCTTCATTCGTTGTATAATGGAGAGCTGTTTGCACTGCAGCAGAGCTGTTTGTTTGGAGCCTCTGAGTATTTTTATATGTTGAAGTAGTAATTTTTAATGATTGTTTTCCAGATAATGATCACGCCGATGAAATGTTAATGACGTTGAGTACAAGTTGTGAACTGGGCTGCTTAAAATGCCTGTTTTCATTTGCTTCACATTAATCAGAACCACATTGATGTTGTTCTTTTATTCGTGGATTGAATCTATCTACTTAGTCTTTTGTGTACAGAATTTTTCAGATCATAAGGCGCATTAACAGAAACAAAACAATCACAATGTGCAAGGACTACAGTATCCAGAATGCTTTGAGGGGCCAAGAGGCAGGCGATTGGTCAGAGGTGTCGATGGGAAGTTTTCCTTCCAAACTTTCATGTTTAGTAATAACCAGACTTTTAAAAAAAGTTCAACATGTCAATAAGTCAAACTTTAATGATAATAGCCCAACATTTATCAATTGTAACACGTAAAATACACACAAAAAACCACCAGTACGTATCTCATCACCTGCCTCCTGACTACAGTAGCTTGATGCTCCAACAACCCATCAATCACTGCAGTTTCGTAGTCTAAACATTTTGACAGATTTGGAGCGCTGTCTACTACATAAAATTGGTTTGAGGTCAGTAAGCTCCACCAGAATTCATAAGTTGTGCTAACTTATAAAGCACACTGTCCAGTTTTTACAGTATTAAATGGTTGAAGTACACTTTATGGTCTGAAACACAAAATAATTTGTTGGACTTGAGTGATTGAAGCCTCCTGCTGTTTGATTCTTTGCACCCAGTCCCCGATCCTCCGGGGTCAGCAGAACGGCCCGCTCCACCACAGAAGCGAAAGGTGTCGAGTCCCACCCATTCTTCCAATGGACACTCTCCCACAGATACCTCCCCTAGCCCTATTAAAAAAAAGAAAAAGCCAGGGGCAGTGAACCATAACAGCAAAGACCAGGTAGGACTTCGGGTGAGAGAAGACCTGGCTTGTTCTCAGAAGACGTATTGCCTTTTGAAGTAATGGTGTGCGTGTTTGTGGGTGTGTGTTGGTGTGTGGGGGTGGGGGTAAAGTATAATGTGAAAATGGGGAAAGACTTTGTTTAGAAAGCAAAAGTAGGAGTTTGCATGTGATCTCTAGGCCTAAACCATACAGAGTGGTTTTAAAGTCTTCAGGAAAGTTTTTTTTTTGTAGAAGAAAGTCCCTCTTTATTAACTTTTTAAAGCTGCTTTCTTTCTTTGAAACTGGTCATACTGTAGCATAGTAATCATACTTGGCCTAACTGAGGCCAGATGGTCCTAGACATTGTCGAATGTACTGATTACAACACAGCCAACTATTAAATACTGCTTTAAACGGCAAGAAGCATTGTTCAAATACAGCAATTATATATATAAAAAAGAAAAAGCACAGAGGCAACCTTCTGCCCTTACAGTATACAGTTATTATATTACCTTGCAATGGCCAGATCGTTATCCTACAACACTGGCAATCAGTGAATTGGTTCTTGAACTCATCGTTTGTTTTTTTCCATCATTGTTGAACAAGAAAAAGCTTAAATTAAACCAGTTTCACTGAAAATGAGCACTAAGATAGAACTCTAAACATTATGTTGATGAATATTTATTAATATCATGGCTATGTATGTATTTACAGTGAGATAACTTTAGTTTCTAGTCCTGTTGTTTTTATAGTGCTTTCTTTAAAGATCCACTCTGATGAAAATTGTGTTTTTAACATGTTCTTGTAGCATTTTTTCCGATTATATATAAAGAAAACTGAGTTCAAAATTGCAATTTTTTTTATTTTTTTAAATTCAAATAATTGTGAATTAGTAGGAGATGAGAAAAATGCTACTTGAAAGAGATCATATTTGTTACATAGAAAATACAGAGGATAAGTGGGGCAGGATTGATCCACACGAACAGTCCCACCCACAACTTGGAGGCAAATTTCTGATGAATTCCTGCTGCTTTGCAGCATCTACGTCCTAAAAATGGACACCTGGAAACACTTTTAAAATGGATCAAAAGATGATGATCAGAGTGGGTCTTTAAAAGTGTTATTGTTTGCATAAAATGAACTTGTGTTGGGTTGAATGTGATTGATTGCTGTTAAAAGTCCTGCCTAACTCCCTCACTGTTGCCTTGTTTTTCTGTTGCACTGCACCTTTTTTTGTGTTCCTGCGTGTTTTTGAAACCTACTCCCCTGTTTCTCTTGCCTGCATTTCAGTCAGAGCTAAGACATGGTCCCTTTTACTATATGAAGCAGCCAGCACTCACAACAGACCCTGTTGATGTTGTACCACAGGACGGCAGGAACGACTTCTACTGCTGGCTGTGCCACCGCGAGGGCCAGGTGCTCTGCTGTGAGCTCTGCCCCAGGGTGTACCACGCCAAGTGCCTCAAACTACCAGCCGAGCCCGAGGGCGACTGGTTCTGTCCAGAATGTGAGGTATTTTGCTAAAAAAGTGGTCGCGCACCAGCTGGTTTGTCTTTACCACAGCTCAGTGTTTTTCAACCATTTTTTTTGAGCCAAGGTCCACTTTTTTTCTTCAAGAAAAATCACAAGGCGCACCAGCAACTGAACATGTGAAAAGCTGCAGCACAATAAAGCTTAAAGTTGTGGCTCTTTTTCTCAAGAGTTGCAATAGTTTTTAATAATAATTTGTTACTAAAAGCTGTAGAAATACAAATATTTGCCAACCTTTCTAACTGTTCAATGCTTGTGGTTCTTTATGAGAGTTAAAAGTAGTGCAGTACAAGATGCTATCACATTAACCCAATGAATCATGGGAGATGTAGTGACATCGGTGGCATCGATGCCAGACAGACTTCACTATTTCATGCACTTTTTATGTGAAGTTAAACCCCTAAACACAACCTTTAGCTCTTATTTTTGTTATAACTAATAAATTTTATTAGTCGTATTGTCAAAAGGAATCAAGGACATTAATCACGTACGACTAACATATATGTGGTTAAAGCTCCGAAAATGATTTGCAGAGACTGTTTAAGTCATTAGTGTCAAACTCAATCGCACAGGGGACCAAAATCCAAAACACACATTAAGTCACGGGCCGAACAGGATAAACATTTGATGAACACACTAAAAATACATTTTTAAAACGTAAAGTAACTTTTTTAACATAATGATAAATAAAAACAAGTAGGAATATTATTCCAGAATAAATCAACTTAAACCTTAAATATCTTTCAATATTTTACTCTCCATAAAAATAAAATGTCTCAAAATATACAAGTTAGAAATAAGCACAAGATAGCATCAGGCCATTAATAACAATGAAATAAAGTGATCTGGAGGGCTGGATATAATTACCAGGAGGGCCGGATCCGGCCCCCGGGCCTTGACTTTGACACATGTGGTTTAAGTGGTTAAACTTTTTCCAAATAGAGAGCGACTGGCCAAAGTTGCGTCAAAATTGTGGTAGCGTCATTCTTATCATATTTATATTCTTAACGTCTTGGTGTTTTATCAGGACCTGCTTGGATGAACACGGAGCTGATATCCTAGCAATGCTAAAGGTTTTTTGGAGCAATAGATGAAATTGAATAATTTCCCACGGCACACTGGTTGAAAAACACTGCTCTAACTACAACAAAAAAAAAACTAAAGGATCATTTAGCTCAAACCACTGCTGCATTTTTGATGTGCAATCTAATAAGAGAGTGCGACGTGTAAACTTTTACCAAAGTTCATTCTCCATTTGCATTTATTTAACATTGCACGCCTGTCTTCTATTATAAAGCAATGCAATAAATGCATTTTTTTCCCTTTTTGGTGCAGAAAATAACAGTTGCGGAGTGTATTGAAACCCAGAGCAAGGCCATGACAATGCTAACAATAGACCAACTCTCATACTTGCTAAAATTTGCACTCCAAAAGATCAAACAGCCCGGGGTAAGAGTAATGCATATTTAATATTTAAATATGTATAAGAAAATATAGAGAAATGGATTTTCTGAATATGCAGTATTGAAATTTTGTATGTTTTGCTTTAAAAAGACGGAGCCCTTTCAGAAGCCTGTATCTCTGGAGCAACATCCAGATTATGCAGAGTATATCTTCCACCCCATGGACCTGAGTACCTTAGAGAAGGTAATTAAAATAATAATAAGCATAAAAGAAGAGACATTTTCAAGTTGATCTGTATAGAAATTTATTGTACCTAATTATTTTTCTCTTACTTTGTAATAGAATGTCAAAAAGAAAATGTATGGCTGCACTGAGGCTTTTCTGGCTGACATGAAATGGATTTTGCACAACTGCATCATTTATAATGGAGGTATGCTTTTGCATTTACTCTATAAACGTCTCCTACTGTTTGGCTTTATGTAGAAAACTGACTTAAACCTGATTTTTGCTCTAGGAAATCACAAATTAACAGCAACGGCAAAAGTCATCGTCAAGATCTGTGAGCATGAGGTAAAAGATGCTGGAAATCAGGGATGGATGCAACTGTTTATTAAGATTCATTAACGTGAATCTTTAAATTTTAGATGAATGAGATCGAAGTGTGTCCAGAGTGTTACCTGTCTGCCTGCCAAAAACGGGACAACTGGTTTTGTGAACCATGTGTAGGTCCTTTTTACACTTTAGAGTAAACGTGACACAGAGAAGACACTGTTTTTGATTGATTTATTATTATTATTTTTTTGGTTTAGAGTCAACCCCACCCCCTAGTCTGGGCTAAGCTGAAAGGCTTTCCTTTCTGGCCCGCCAAAGCACTTAGAGAAAAAGATGGACAGGTGGACGCACGCTTCTTTGGCCAACATGATAGGTGAGATGATCTTTGGGCGCTCTGGATTTTGTCTTCTCTGTTCTTGTATGCTTACAGTGTAGTTTCTACGCTTCACTTCTCTGCAGGGCCTGGGTTCCCATCAACAACTGCTACCTCATGTCCAAAGAGATCCCTTTCTCTGTGAAGAAAACAAAGAGCATTTTCAACAGCGCCATGCAGGAGATGGAGGTGTACGTGGAAAACATCCGCAAGAAATTCGGAGTCTTCAACTACGCGCCCTTTCGCACTCCCTACACACCCAACAACCAGCTGCAGATGCTGCTGGACCCCTCCAACCCCGCTGCTGGGACCGTGAAGACGGAGAAGCCCGAGAAGCTGCGCTTCAACTTCGACATGACTTCTTCTCCTAAGATGGTGCTCAGCAAGATTTCCACACACAGCAGTATGAGTCGGCGCGTGTCCATGACAGAGATGCCCCGCTCGCCAATGAGCACCAACTCCTCAGTCCATACTGGTTCAGACGGGGAGCAGGATGGGGAGAAGGCCAGCAGGAACCCAGCCTTCCACTACAGCACAGGGGAGGAGTCCATGGATTGCACTAGTAAGCAAACTTTTTCTGGCAACAGACGTTTCACTTTGTCAAATAAAAATAACAAACTTTGTCCTTTTAGCGTCTCCTGCCTCAGGGAAGATGGGTCCTGCTGGCAGCGTGACTGAAAGTCCAAAGCCTCTTAACCTGGTTCCCAAGCAGGAGAGGACCTCAGGGACAGGTGGCATCCTTAACCTCAATTTGGGTCAGTACCACAGATCTGGCTTTGTTTAATTAGAAGGTGCTAGTCAAACATCAGTAGTAACTCTTGAATTTGTGTGGGTTTTTCATTGTATTCATTCAGATCGTGTAAAAGCTGAAATGGATCTAAAGGAGCTGAGTGAGTCTGTGCAGCAGCAGCAACAACAACAAGCACCGCTGGCTGCTGTCACCACGCCAAAGAGACCCATCAGGAGTCTGGACAAAACTATAGAGAGCTGCAAGGCACAGCTCGGTCAGTATGCAAACATTAGACAAATGGGACTTTTGATGTATTCTTATGCACAAACTTAGTCGTAAGTTTATATTATTACTGAGTTGTTTTAAGGTATGAGTGTTGCACTTACCAGGAAGTGTTTTTATTTCAATTGTAACTGTGACAATGACGTATAAAGATCTAACTATCTAGCTAGATAGTGAAAATGTTAGTGTGCATGCCGATGGATATCTAGCTAGAGACAATGTGGCTAAACTAGCTGAACACCCAGTGCCATGACCGTTAGAAATTTCACTATCTATCTAGCTAACTAGCTAGACACGCTTTGGAATGCACATGAACATTTTTACTAAATAGCTAGCTAATTAGCTAGACACCCTTTGGAATGTACATTTACATTTCACTGTATATTTAGCTAGCTAGCTAGAGACCCATTGGCATTTTTTGTTAGCTAGCTAAAAGTTCACTCTGATCATATTTTGATCTATTTTAAAGCGTTCCCAGTTGTCTTTTAAATAAAATTATGCTTTTTTTTTTTCTAAAATAAAAAAAAAAAAAACATGTTTTCTTGGACACAATTTCTGTCGAGTCGTAGTAGTTCATAGAAATTTGCCTCTCAGTTGTAGGCAGGGTTGTCTGGAGTAGCCCCGCCCCCTTCCTGTTGCAAAGCGAAGTGGAGCTGGGTGCTTGTTCCCCACCTAGCGGATTTTCCAAGCCACTAATAAGCCCCTTGTCAACTTTTTTTTTGCGTCTGCTTCAGATGATGATCTGAATAAAGATATAATCAGAAACGCAATTTAAGCTTGTTTTTCTTTGTCCTCCAAGATCAGAAAAATGCCACAAGAACATGTTAAATTGGAGTAGATCTTCGATAATTTGTTTGAAATCCAATGTAATTGCTGCCATTTGTATTTTAGTCCAAGAACAGTTTGCTTTTAGTTTAATTATTAGGAATTTTGATCACTGTTTTATGCAATCTGTCTCCTCATAAATCTTTAAAAAATATTAAACAATAACAACAAGTTTTGGTTTGTCCACACAGGAATCGATGACATTTCTGAGGATGTCTATAAAGATGTGGATCACAGTGACACAGAGGACTCTGAAAAATCTGACTCCAGCGACAGCGAGTCTGCCAGTGATGAGGACCACAAAGCAAAGAGCTCAGTCCAGGACGACAAAGAAAAAACCGAACGGAAAAGGTCCAAAGCCAGCACAGAGGGAGAGCACAAGGAGGGAGTTGCAGGAACAGGGGATAAAGCCACCTCTGAACCCCCGGTGAAAGAGAAGCAGGCCAGCGGCGGGGCAGATAAAGATGTACAGGACAAGCCCCGGACGCCCCAGTCTCAGCCACCCACCGAAAAGCCTAAGCCCTCCGAGGAGGGCCGAACAGCTGCTGCCACCGCCGTCGCCACCCCTGTGACCGAGCAAGACTCTGACTCTGAAAGAGAGCTTGTGATTGACCTGGGGGAGGAACATGGAGGCCGTGACCCAAAGAGGGCAAGAAGAGAGCTGGGGTCTTCTTTTGCCAAATCCCTCAAAGAGTCTAGTGTTGCCAAGTTGGACGGTGAGAATGTCTTCACACATTCATCTGTTCATGGGTCAAATCTGGGAGAAACTTCCAAATGTTTATGCTAAAAAGTCTAATGAAATTATAAAATTATTGTAATTTGATTAAACAACAAAAGTATCACTTTAATTCAGATTAGTAATTCGTATTTATAAAACACACAAAGTATTCTGTGAGCTAAAATGGCCAAATTCCTTGGTGGGTGGGGGAGGGGATTTTATTATTTTTGCAAATTAATAAATACTGTAATAACAATTAAAGCAGTAAGCAGGATTCTACGGCCCAGAGGTGTGACCCACCCCTGCCGCCCCCTTTTGACCCACCCTAGACGCCCCTCACTCTACGTTTCCACCTGGTCAGAACTGCACATGACAAATTCATTGGAAAAAAAATGTATTTCAAAATATGTGCTTTTCTATTGTTTTAAGCTCCATAGCTACCATTTTTTCTTTTGGTCGTTTGGGGATTAAAAACAGTTTTGTGTAATTTTGAGAAGAATCTGCAAAAGTAAACTTTTGGATTTAGTTTTTTTTGTTAGCCATTCGCACATTCCAATTAAGTTCATATTGTATGTCAATATTCCAAATTTTTTTCCCATGTAGCTTTCCAATGATGCAACTGATAGATTGAAATCCTTTTTACATTTTCCTTTTAAATATTAAAGATGGTGGCCTCTTTCTGAGGTCAAAGGTCAATGACCTTCAGGTGGTGATTGTAGGCTTAAGCTTATAAGCTTGTGTGTGTACATTTTTGTGAAAATCACTGAAAGGAAAGTTTTGTTTTCCCATATTGTGGGAAAATGTGAAAACTGTCAGAATTTGCCACTATGCTAAGAAATGGCTGCTACGTTGCAGGCCCTGTGGGCATCCCTTATTCATTTCAAAACTTCTTTTGGAATATCCCTTACATGGGTCTTTTGGTTTCATCAGTGGGTTTTTTGGAGCCCTATAAAACATGATGTTCTCTCATTTGTTCGATATTTCCACTTTTTGGTGGGGAAGGTTGTTCTCTGTCAAAAATGTATTTTCATTGGGTTATGTGATTGTTAATTTTGAGTTTTTGAGTGAATCTTGGATGAAACTTTTGCTCAAAGTCATTGTAAAAACATTATGCTGCGAGCCATAAATGTTGTTTTTATCTGAATGAAATCATGCAATATTTTATGTTACCTATAGCTCAGTTTTTCAATAGTTTCCTAGTTTTTGAATAGTATATTTTTTCCCTCTCAGGTAAACCACCTTCTGCAGTGCCAGGCGCACATGCGCGGGAAGCTGCATCCAATCTGAAAGAGGCGTCGCAGCCCCCAGTCACAGCAGCCGCCAACGCCGCGTCCACTGCAGCAGCTGGTCAAACCAGTTCTACTGCAGCTTCCAGCAGCTCTGCCACTTCCTCCAGCTCCACGGCAGCGCCCGCTGGTGCAGCAGTGAAGAAACAGCGCCCACTACTGCCTAAAGAGGCCAGCCAAACCGTGCAGCAAGCAGTAGTTTGGAGTCCCAACAAAATTCAGAGCTCCTCTCAGAAGTGGCACGTGCAGAAGGTACAGAAGCAGCAGCAGCAGCATGCAGAGCAGTCGGCTGCGCAGACACCTGCCCAGAGTCAGGTGCAGTCCCAACAGCAGAGCTCCTCCAGCACTCGCTATCAGACCAGACAAGCAGTGAAGGGTAAATACACCCACCCCGTTCTGCATGTTGATGTCACCCCAGAATGTGTCTAAAAATCTTCTCTTTCATTTCCGCCGACCTCATCACCTTCAGTGCAGCAAAAGGACTCATCTCATAGTGTATCACCTTCAACAGCTGGCCAGCTCACATCTGCCAACTCCTCTTTAATTTCAACAGACTTGCAGATCCCCACAGTTTCAGCAGATGTGGCTGCAGATATCGCCAAATACACCAACAAAGTAAGTCTGCTGTATTCCCCTTTACTGTTTCACAGATGTACTGCACAAATCACAAGATAATTGATTTAGGTTAGAAAATCTGTATTTACATCTCCTGTTTGATAAATATAAGAAAAAAACTTCCCTCAAAGTAAAACTTTTTTGGTCAAATTTTGGAGACTAAAAATAAATTGATTATTTTAAAAACATTCATTCTTAATGCAAAAGATGATAAATTGTTTTGCCGAAAAAAGGTGAGAACTCCACAAAAGTTCTTTATTTAAGCTGAATTTCTCTAAACACATTTATGAAAGTCAAACTGAAGTAAAAAAATTGGAAGATGAAGGTGCATTCTACAGAAATAACTGCTACCTAGTGAGTAGGGATGTAACGGACCACAAAACTCATAGTTCGGGGCATTTTTTGGATCAGTAAAAAGTAAAAAACAAGAAAAAATAACGATATAAAAACCTAAAATAATTCTTTTGAAAAGTTTTAATACATATATTTGATAAAACATATTCACAATAACAAAGATGCTTCATAATGCACTGCTACAGTCATTCTTGCACATTTATGAACGTTTAGTTGGTTAAATTATCCAGTTATAATGTATTACTGTATGCCTTAAAAAAACACTAAAATGTAGCCTCTATTGTATTTATCGTTTATAAATTCACTTTTTCTTGTAAATTGCTAAAATTCATCAATTTATTGACACTAATTGACTGAAAAGTATTTGTTAATAAACATATTTTTCTTCCTGTGACAGTTGCTTATGATGTTTGCATTGAAGTTGGGCATTTTTCATTTTAACATCTTGTGATTTTCCTCATCATTTTTCAGATTATGGACACCATAAAGGGGACAATGACTGAAATCTACAACGATCTCTCTAAAAATACATCAGGAAACACGATTGCAGAGGTAAAGTCCAGAATCCTAAGTTCTACTTATGAACTTTCCTTATTAAAATAGCAGTAAATAAGTGTAACAACTTCTGCCTCAGATAAGACGGTTGAGGATAGAGATCGAGAAGCTCCAGTGGCTGCATCAACAGGAGTTATCAGAGATGAAGCACAATCTGGGTACGTTGTTATGAATTTATTGCCACTAATTCAATAAGTTTTAGAGTGTTTGAACATATAGCTGGAACCTTTAACACTTAAAGAGCCATTCAGGTCAATTTTGATCCTACTACAACCCAGGAGAAGACACAAAATCTTGCTTCACCCTTTAGAAAAATAAGACACAGGTTTTTATTACAGTTACTACTATGATTATTTATTCATTTATTGGCATAAATAAAACAAAGCAGAGCCTTTTTTTCTAAATACAAAGTAGTTTATAACTTTACAGAGATTCACATGACTTCCTTTCAAAATAAGACACCCTTTTCCATGCAGGATAATCTCAGTGCAACCAATGTAATAGAGAGTGTAATGCTAGCAGTGATGTATAAAAAGTAAATTATATACAGTTTATTTTATTGTTTATGGTGCATTTCACTCTGAGATTTGTAAATTTAACTAGCTAAAATTAAATCAGAGCTAATTAAGTGACCCCTTTTGGATTTTTGGACCATATGGCACTCTTAAAATCCCTGATTTTTTTTATTTTTATTTTTTTCAAAAATAGAAAATCCATTTTATAATCCAATGATCTTCAATTCTGGCTGTGCTCACTGACCTCCAATTGATTTACTGTGGTATCTGGCACTCAAAAATGTGTCTAAATGTTTTAGTATTTTTTATAAACTTAGAAAAAAGCTGATTGTTTATAAAGGAGCGAAAGAGCGAACTTTTCAGGAATTGGTTGAATAAAATGTGACTTATCTGAAAAGAAAATATATTACTTTTTAAGATTACATGCACTTTATTTTTCTTAAACCAGAGAGCCCCAGCGTGGAGTTAAAAGAGTCACATGTGGCTCCAGAGCCGCTGGTATAACTAAAGGAACATTGTTGTTTTTCCCTCTCAATGTCATATTCAAGAGCTGACGATGGCAGAGATGAGACAGAGTCTGGAGCAGGAAAAGGAGCGTTTGGTGGCTGAGGTGAAAAAGCAGATGGAGCTGGAGAAGCAGCAGGCGGTGGACGAGACCAAAAAGAAGCAGTGGTGTGCAAACTGCAGGAAGGAGGCCATCTTCTACTGCTGCTGGAATACCAGCTACTGCGACTACCCCTGCCAGCAAGCGCACTGGCCGGAGCACATGAAGTCCTGCACGCAGTCAGGTAACACAGGCTGCTGTAAAGTTATCATTTTTTGAGTCACCGTGTAAAAATAGTAATCTGACAATAGCAGGTATTGGATGTGAAATTGCATATAAATAAACAACCGATACCCGATATTTTCCAGCTTCTTGCAGCCGATACTGATACCAGCACCGATAATCAACCAATATTTTTTTTTTTAAATGTTTAAGAAAAAAATTGCAAGTACAAAGTAACAGCTATGGCTCTTATGTATTCCAACAAATTTGCAGAACTTGTTTTACCTGCAAATAAACTGAACGACAGTAGTCCAAACGCTATTAGCTTTTTCAGTCTGCCTTACATCTGTAAATAGAGAGTGATTTTCAATGGTCAGAACAAATGTTAGGACTTTGACTTAAATAGCAATGTAACAAGGACATTTTTTCAGTACAAATAATGCCCGATATAATAACGTGCAAAATAAATACCTTAATTTCAAAGTGCAAAAATTACTGCTTTTTTCTAAACTGATGATTGCTCATAGAAAGGAACTTTTCAAACACTGAGAGGCTTGGATTTTAACAGATTAGTCATACTGTCCACTATCAGACAATAATTATCAGTAACTGATATCATCATGCAATGCTAATTTAAACATAGATCTCTCCCCTAATAGACAGTATTTCTGAACCTGTTTATCTTTTATCCAATTTATTTCATACTTCCACATCTGAGCATGTAGGAATCTATTGATTTGGAGAATAAAAACTTCATCCCTTTTCCTCCAACCAAATAATGGCAGAATCGTCTCATTTAGGGCCACTATTCATGTTTTTTTGTGTGTTTTTGTTCTAGCCACAGCATCACAGCAGGAAACAGAAGTGGAGTCCAGCTCGGACCCTCCACTGAAACCCTCCAGCCACTCCCCTCCTACACAGACCTTACCTTCTGGGTCGGGCTCCTTACCAGACAAAAGCAACTCTCCTGCATATGTGGAGAAAAACAAGGACAATGGTGGCGTTACTGTGACCTAACCCCTTCACTACAAGCACTTTTGTGCACCAACTGTGGGGCTTGTGGCCCTCTGTACTTGAAGGCCTGTATCTCTGTGACAAATCACTGTTTTATTTTATATTTTTTAGTTGTTTGCATTCCTTTTTTTTCTTTTAAACATCTTCTTGTTGGAGATCCATAGAGTTCATTCGTTCATAGTTTCCCTGTTCAGTTTTCCGGTCAGTTCACAATGTGACTGTAGTTTGTTTTAAGAAACAAACTGGACGTCTTACTTTTCATACTGTACTTTTGTTACATTTTCCAGCTCCAAGGAAGATTGTATGGATGCACAGAATATTTTTATTTTCTACACGATCCACTTTTATGCTGCTTTAGTTATTTTTTTCTGTTTTCTTCATTCTTTTCTTGTTTATTGTTCTCCATATTGTGAGACAAAACAATCAAAAATTCCCCATTTATCACAATGTCCTCATTTAAACCGACTAGTTTCCTTTTTGACCTAAACCAACACTATTTCAATGAACCATTTTTATTTAAAGCGTGTTGGTTCACACATTTCATTTTGTGGCATCTTTGTCTTAAACCACCTTTGTATTCCTGTGTTTTTGTTTCATCATAAATGAAAAGACCTGATTTATAAAGAAAAACTTAAAAATTTCAAAGTGTACAAAGCTTTTGTAAGAAGATACCTGAACAATATTTATAGTGTTATATGTTTTTATAGTATGTTTATTAAAATCACATTTCTATGTGTCCTAAAAGTTATTTGAAAAATAAATACTCCATATGAATGTCATCTCTTGGTGAAGTCTGTGTGCGGTTATCTGAAGCTGATGCCAGCTCAGGCTAGACTGTTTATTAAGAAAAAAACCTGCATTTTGGCCAGATCCTACAAGTGGGTATGTTTGTGTTCAGTTGTCTTGTTCTTTACGTATTGTACATACAAGACTTGTGAAAGAAACAATAAAAGTTCTCTTGTAAATGGATTGCTGAACTTTATTATTTTGACATTCACTCTTCAACATCCAAGAGGGAAAATACTAACTATACAACTAAATCAAATGGAACTTTCTGTCTTTAAAGCTAGATAATTAAATTTACCCATTTATTCTAGAAATTTTGTTTTCCTAAAAATCATGTTGCACTTGATTGATTTTATTTTGGTAAATCTTTATGAACGGTATAACTACGTATTCTAGACACCAGCAGGTTATTTCCTCAAAAAAAAAAAAAAAAAAAAAAAAGAATATGATTCGTGTTATCAAATGCCAAGACTTTGAGATGATCAAGCTAACAATAATCAAATTTTTATTTATTTTATGCTTTTATTTTTTTAAGGATATCCAAATTTTAGCCCTGAAGAAACAAGAACAATTTTATTATGGGCTTTTAAAGTTAATTTGACTTTTTTCTGCTTGTTCATGAAGTATAGCAGGAATTAACAGCAGTCAAAACAATTACCGTATGTTAAAAAATTTAAATAATACAAATATATAGGGAAAAAAAAGATTTTTAAATATAAAAAAATGATAAACACCTGCCAATTTTCAGCTGGTTTATTCTTTTTGTTTAAAAAAAAATAACCATAAAATTAAAAATATACTTAGAACTAAGTATTTATTTTAGTTGTTACCCTCTTGCTCTTACTTTGTGAATTTTTGTTTAACTATTATAATTATTATTTTATTTGTGCTCAAGAATAATTATTAAATAAATTCTTGATATAGTACATGTGAGAGTTGTGTTTGAGTAGTGCTTCAGAAATGAAATTCATAGGTGTTTGTTTATCTGTAAGCTTTATCTGGCATGAAATAAGTTTTGATAGGTAACAATTAAGCTAATCAGTAATTTGATTGAAAAAATAATTTTAATGGCAGTTTAATCATCAAGATTTTGTCTTATCTTAAATTGAAAACATTTGTAACAAATTAAACGATATTTATTTCTCCACGTGTGTTATTGACCCACTCAAATTTACCCATAGGTTGTTTTTAGCTGAAATTTCAATGTTTATATTTATAAGTTCCTAAACTTGATTTCATTCATCTAATTGTCTTTTTAAAATTTAATTTACCTTTACCTGCTGGGTACTCTTGGTGATTAAACAATTTTTATTTTTATTTATTTATTTTTTTACTTTACTAGTTACTTCCGTTGGAGGAGGGGAGTGCTTTTGTGGATCAACAAGTCTCGCGAGATCTCTTCAGCGGGGATAAGAAAATGGAAGCTTGCTAGCATGATAGCAAAGCGATTGAAAACAATAACTGGAAAAATAACTATTTACAACGAAGGTATGACATTTGTGTTCATGTGTCAGTGACGATAACTCATTAAATCAGTAGGAACAGTGAAAATATAGTTTATATTTTCATTTTACTGACTTATTGCCGAGCAAATGGCTGCTGAATAGCTGCTAGCGGGCTACAGCTCTGGATTAGCCTCGCTTCCTGCTGCAAAACATCGGATTCTTAATTTAATTCTCTCAAGGCTGTGAAGCGTGAAAACGTTCAAGTTTCATAGCTATTTAACCAAAGCAGCATTTAGTTTCGGTTTTCGGTAAGTTTGATTAGGAAAATTCGGTCTACCTTGGCTACAATGCTTCATCATACAAAAGCGAACACAAGTTATGTTTACTGGACTCCGATCGTCAATTAAAAGTGAAGACACAAATTCTCCAAAGCTGTAACGTAATTAAAATAATTATTTTAAGATATTAGTTACATATTTTTTTGCTTTAAGTCAATTTTGTCTTCTTGAAACGACCTGATATTTTCTTTTTTTAAAAAGGACAAAACGCACATTGTGCATCACCATTCTCAGGACTTTAACTTTAGTTTAAACACTTAAATCAGCACACTCTGACTGTAACAAATAACAGTTGGCAAAAATATGGAGGTAAGAAAAGGGTTATTTTTAGGAACAGCTCACATTAGACGTTTCATATTTAGATTGTGATAGTCAGACCTGGTTATAGGAGGGAGACTGGAAATATTAGTAAAATGATGATGGATTTGGAGCTTCTGGAAAGAATGCCCCAAAGAAAACAAAAGAGGAGGTTCATGGATGTAATGAAGGAGGTATTTAATGTGATCCAGGAGGAACCACGTGATTGGACTAGGCTGCTGATTTTGCTAAAGTCAACAACCCAAAAGTTATTATTTGTATTATTTTTTCAAAGGAGGATTTGTAGGTTATGTGTGAGTGTTTTTTGTGTGGCATATTAAGGCCACCATTCAAAAATGATGGGTACCTGTTTATAGGAATAAAGTATTATTTTTTTTTAAATAAAAAGGGTGTAAAACTAAAGAAAAAAACATTTTACAACAATACAGTGGTAAATTTATTACTTAAAAGTTGTAAATTTTACAAATGAACAGACATGTTTTCTGAGTACAGTTATAATTTTATGAAAATAAATTACATTCACACAAAAGTAAAGCAGATTCAACGAGATTCTTGATCAATGTAATGAAATTCTTGTTTCTCTTTTATCCTTATTATTATTTGTTTATATATTTTGTTTTGATGCAGAGTGTATTATCCTAATATTAGCCTAAAATTTTGTCCCTATACTTTTCCAGACATTCTACTGAAAGTTTTTCAAGCTTGATTTGGTTTTAATTCTATTATTTGGCTTAAAAAAAGCTGAGTTCAATTACAAATTGAAGGCAATTATATTCAGTTACTCTTAAAAGTATTTTTCATCGATAAGTTATACACTCCCAAAGGCTTTTTTCTCTATTTTTGTAAAAAAACTTTTGCAAAGACGATTTCTGATTTTCTTGAGAAACGAAAACAATTGCAAACATCAACTTGATTGACAAACAATATTTATAGGGTATTACTGGAGTCAATCAATGTTTACATGTAGGTCTGTGGAGGAAAACAAGTTTTGCTTAAAAGGATTTGCTAAAAAAAAATCTTAAAAAAAAGGTTAATTTTTAAATTCGGTGTTTCTGTGAGTTGTCCTTTGCCTTATTTACAGTAGTCATCAACATTATTTACAAACTGTTGTTGAACTAAATTCATCTTCTTCCTTTGTTTATTTTTGGTCACTAGAATGGACACACTGGAAAATAACTTCAACAATGAAGATAATCCTTCAGGTACAACATACCCCTCTCTTTTCTTAAAGACCCACTTCGATATAAAATATATTTCTGGTGTTTTTAACATGTTCTTTTGGGATTTCCCTCATGATAGAGGACATGTTTTCAGAAAATTAAGCCCTAGATTACGTGTTTGAGTATTTCTTTATTCAAGTCGTGAATCGGAAACTGATGAAAAAATATTTAAAAAAAAAAAGAGTTTATTGGTGACATATAAAATACATCTGGCGGGCCACAAGTTCCTTGCTCTGTATCCACTTGTAGATGACTGTATGCCTTTTTTTCCTCGTTGGAGCTGGCCTTTGGCTCAAAACTGGGTTGCTCCAATGTTCCTCACCATTTTTGTTGCACCGGTAATGTGAGATTGGGGTTTTGAGGGACTGTAAGCTAGTGGGAAAGAGTGTAAACAGATGATGATGGGAAGTGGTGGTGTGCTTACTCCACCCCAACACTCCTGCCCACAACTCGGAGACAAATTTCTAAGAAGCTACTGCTGCTCTGCAGAAACTACCCATCCATTTTCTGAACCTGTTTGATCCCTTGCAGGGTCTACTGTTGACTACTGTTTGGCGAAGGCGGGGTACATCCCAGAAAAATCTGCAGAATCTATAGAAAACAACACAGTTTTTTTTTTTTTGGCTAAAAAAGTCCCATTAGTTGTCAAACACTGCAGTGTGTGAAATTTGCTCTCTGAATTTGACCCATCCCCTGGGGAAGCAGTGAACTGCAGACACCCCTGCGCTCAGGAACCATTTGGTGGTTTAACCCCCAAATCCAACCCTTTTAATGCTGAGTGTCAAGCAGGGAGGCACTGGGTCCCATTTTTAGAGCCCTTGGTATGACTCAGTCTGGATTTGAACTCACAACCTTCCAGTCTCTGGGTGGACACTTTTAGGATAAAGATTATCGAAGTGGGTCTTTAATAAATGTATGAAAGTCTACAGTCCTTGTTTACTCTGTTTGCTTTTGCCTTTTATAGAGGAGGAGCAGAGTACTTCAGAGGGAACAGACTTGGGTGTTAGGCCAACCCTGTCACAGTTTAGAAAGTCCTGGGGTTTCAGGCGGACAACCATTGCCAAGAGGGAGTTCATTGAGGAGGTTGGAGAGATGGCCCACAGTCCTCCACTTCTTCGGAGGGGCAGAAGTCGCAGAATCAACCAAACACCGCAGACCCCCTCAGACACTGAAAGTACACACAAACCTCTAACAGCTAGGAGTGTTTTAGATGACCTCCAGTGGTCCGCCCCATCTTCACCTCTGTCTGATGATGGAAGACTTGCCTCTGAAACTGCAGCAGGAGATTCTCTCGATCCCAGTTTATGGCAGGATTTTGGTTCTGCCTTCCACACAGCCTTTTCTTTACTTGGTGGAAACGAGGGCCTGTCGATGTCAATGATGGATTCAGAGGATGTGTCTGATGTTCTAGAAGCCTCTGCAGCCCCCAGCCCTCCAGCTATAGAAGAGATGGAGGTGGCAGACAGCATGGATGCCATCGGCGAGACACAGCCAGCTAGCTCTGGCTTTGTTCAAGAAGAAAAGATCAGCGAGACAATTTTGATCTCTAGTCAAGAAGAGGACAGCGATGAACTGACTCTGTTACAGGTGAAAGAGTGTGGCTTCTCCGGCGCCAGGCAAACTGAAACAGTGGCTCGTGGGGGTAAAGTGGGAAGAGGGAGGGCCAGAGGAAGGGGGCGAGGCAGAGGGAGAGGTAGGGGCAGGGGTAGAGGCAGAGGCAGAGGCAGGGCTAAAGCTCTGGAGCTTCAAAAAGACATTGTTGGTGCAGACGACAGTGATGATGAGGTGGTGATTGTTAGCACAGCCGAGCAAAAAGAAAACAATCCAGATATCCCTCATGAAATAGAAGCATCTTCTGTCAGTGTCTCAGTTGACCCTGCTCTGCAGCTCAGTCCAGATTGTGTAGTTTTAGATGATACAAGTTTGAGTGTCGCTGCTATACTCGGCCAGTTTGATGATGTGCCGGAAGAGATGGAGGTCGAGAAGAAATCAGAGAGTTTAAGCACATGTCCAAGCATATCAGACACTGAGGGGAGTGATCCCAATGTCCTGTGCTGCCTCTATCACCAAAAACACGACAAAAGGTAAACGCTCATTTCTGGTAACCCCATTTATTTGCAAACCTGAACCACGTGTTAGTTTCACTTCCTGGTCAATGGTTCTTCTAGGTTCATGATCTGCTGTCACAGCTGCCAGGGGTGGTTTCATGATGGTTGTGCTGGTGACAGTTCAACAGAAGTCTGGAACACGCAGAGGAAGGAGCACGGCAACACATGTCCGCCATGCGCCGCAAAGACACAGCTTGTATTAGAATCTCCCTCCCTGCCAGAACCTGACTTTAGCCTTCCTGAATGCTTGAGACAAAGTCCTCCGGGAGAGGAGTGTGTGAAGCAAGAGCTGCAGCAAAGCTTGAAGGTTTGAATTCTTTTGAATTTCTACTGAACTTAGCATGAAAAGTTGCAGTTTATTTTTGCATGATTCGCTAAAAACTTGTAAGACATACTCCCTCCTCCGTGCTTTCTTAGTTTCTGGTTTCAAGGTGAGAATCTGTTTACAGGGAAGTGAAGCTGGCAAAGTGGAGCCGAACTCTCTGGTGAAGAAATCTGAAGCTGACATGGAGACTGATGATTCTCATCCTGTGTGCACTGGGCCCGGCTGCTCCAGACAGGCGCTGCCCGATTCAGTGTACTGTGGCACAGATTGCATCCTTCAGCATGCTGCTATCACTATGAAGACACTCTCTGACCCCAAAGTGCCTAAAGCTAAGGGGCGCGGATCGAGGAAGTCAGCAGGAGACAAACCCACTGCAAAGGTAAACAGAATTTAGAATATTAAAGTTGTTTAATTTAGTTTTTAAATAATTTTGGAGTGTCTTTATTTCTTTTTCTTCTTAAAAATCCCCATCACAGACACAAAAAGTAGGTCGGATGTCCAGGAGGTTGGCAGAAAAATCTTCCCAGGATGCTGAAGAGGAGGAGAAAAGGGATGGGGAGAAAGAGGCTGCTGCATCCTCTATAACCTGCGACCCCAGTCTCACAGATGTTCAGTCCACTTCCATCCCACCATCTTATTTAAACACATCGTGTATGTACCATTCAATACTCGTACACATCGAAACAGTTATACACCATGTACAAAGCACCTCTTTGGCATTTCATGGATGCCCTCCCCCGATTTTTAATCAACACACAAAAAACACTCACACATAACCTACAAAAATCTTTACACTTTTGAGTTTTCTTTTGGACAACCAATAAGTGGCAGGGGTCAGCAGTGGGTAAGTATATGACAACTTTTATAGCTGCTCTTGTTGAAAACGATGCATAGAAACACATTGAGGAGGCAGGTTTCTGGTGCTGGTTAATCGACAATTTGAACTAACATCAGTGGCAAAGTCCTGGGTTTTCACCACATGTGTGGCTGCAATAGAAATGGGCATTTGGTTCTGCATTGTGCTATTCCACAGGTTTGGGTTTGACTTCAAAATGTTTTTCAAAGGTTTTCCCTGACATCAAACGTGGCATTCAACACATAACTGGTGATATCAGCCTGAATATATCTGTGGATATAGTTTTTAACCTTTTTGAGATGCAACAAACACCAAAATAAAACTCTGATTTTAAATTTTAGACAATTTTGACTCTAAACTGCACATTCTTCTAACTGTATTGCAGTTTGAGCATTTTATTTTCCTAAATACTAAAATAACTATCTAAAAATATAAATATTTATTAGACGTGCGAACATGTGACATTAGATGTAGAGAAAATGCTCTAATTAGTATCAACTGCAAACTACATATACTCTTCAATCTGGGAATATGAAAAATATAATTTGAAATAATATTTATCATGAGCCTTCAACAATTCACAGCATTATTTTCCATCAAAAGTTGCTTCGAAGCAAATCAAACAAAAATCATGATTTCACAAACACAATCAACAATCAAAAGTTTGATGGACATTAAGTAGTAAAATGTTGTTAACGGCTACAGTAGAGCTTTTGCAGAATGTTTAACTCTACTGAAAATGACTGAAATCAGCAGCTGGTATGTGGCATACTTTGTGTGGAATAGATCGCATTTCATATCAAACCTGCTTCTCTGAATGGAATGACAGCAGTCTGAGCTGCCCTCAGTTCTCGATCTCATCATCTCCAGAATTTTAAAAAGCCTGAATCCAAACATTACTAAGACCATTCTGCTAAGAGTCACTCAATCTTATGAGAGAGATCATTCATGTTCGTTAGTGTTTGACTGAAAGCCAAGCAGCACTTGTTTCATTACACACACACAACTATATCTCATGAAGTTTTTCAATATATGTTTTTTTTTTCTTTTTTTTCTTGAATCTTCTTTTATACCAACAACACATAAAGACACATTTTTTTAGTTAATATGGAGGTAAACTGGTCTGAACATCCTGCTTATCTAGCGATGAAAAGTGGACAGCTGGCACGGAGGAGTTCTGACATAAGTACAGAAGATACCACAGTGTGCATCAGGGGAATACTAGAGTTACGTTATACTTCACCAGCAGACGTGTCACACTTCTATAAATACCAAGTGTAACGTGGTTGCATACTTTACTTTGAGTCACTTGAAAAGACATTGCTGCTGAAGACAGCTACACACAACCATCCTGAGGGGACAAAAGACATTTTTATTAAGTACAGAAGTGTAGCATTGCCTGGTCCTCATCCAATGCAGTTATCCTCACTGTATACACATAAGCAACACCATGCTACTTCAGACCCAAATGGTTCCTAAGTTGAGAAAGGAAGTCACCTTTGTTCTCTAAGGAACTGGAAGGATTAACTTCAAAACAGAAACACCCAATGTTCCCACTAACTTAAAGTAATTGTCAAAAAATGCTTGAGATATTTAGTGTGACAGCATGCACTACACGAAATACACGCACAATAGGTCTCTGTCTTTGCAAAAGCTTGGACTGGCTCCAGTATAGAATGTCAATGAATGAATATATACTCAATATTTTATTTTTGCTTCATATTTAATTGTTAAAATTTCTAAGCAATCTTCATTCTAATTTTACCAGCAAAAAGAGACAAACTGATTATTAAGAAATATGAATAATTGGAGCAAGAATTCATCAAAACTGCAATATTTAATGTGATGTGACCAAATTCAAGGCGCTAGCTAAAGATGAATTGATCAAAAAAGAGGAAAATAATTTCAACTAATTTTAAAATTTAAGTCTGGTTTGCCTCTAAAATATGTGCTTTTATTTAATATCAATAATTACAGGTGTAACGGTTAATATACAAATAAGGTTCCTTATCCTACAATTCAACCAGATGGATCTGTCTATGGCAGAATTGAATTAAATCAACCTATACCATTAAAAATAGTCTCAAAATTAGATGAATCTATAATTGAGACAGGGTAGGTTTATCTTACAATAAGATAAAATCCAAGTAACATCAAAGCAGACATCACACGTAAGGGAAGCAAAAAATAATCAATCAACCACTTCCACTGTGTGGAAATACTGAATACAGTGTGGTACATTGTTCTAATAATGTTCCATTTGAATTATTTTATGTGGAAAAACAACTGTAGGCTGAACTTTATGAAACCAAAATTTAAATGTATTTGCCAGATATCCTGGATCAGTCTTAGGTCAGTGAATCAGATTGTTCAAAATGAGCCAAAAGCAAAAGTGTTTCAAATCGTCAAATTTAAATATTGTTAAATCATTATTAAAATGAATCGTTGCACCCCCATCAAAAATGTTTGTCTATGAAATGTATCACAAAGTGTTTTTTGTTCATGAACACAAGTGTGTTGACAGGGTAACTTGGTAAACCTCTCCTACTTAGAAAAAAAATCTACATTGAATTTTGCTCAACATTTAGAATCAAAACAAAATACTCAAAAATAGATAGTAAGCCTTGAAGTATATAGATTTTTGTAACCTTTCAAATTTTCTGAATCACTACTTTCTTATCATTGCATACTTAAAAAAAAAGTGATACTCTGTTTTTTCATACCTTTTTTTTATACCTGTGGCAATATGGCAATCAAGTCTACAATGTCACTACAATATCACTGCGAACAGAAGCAAAACAAGAACATGAGGTTAACATCACAAGCTTGATGAGCCTACAGTCCTACAAAACCCGGCTGCAACCATGTCTGCTTGACCCACTTCATGGAGCCATTCAGCCTCCGAATGTGCAGCTGTGAGGTGCTAAAGCATTCCTGGAGGACATGGCCCAAACTAAGCAGCTGGCTGCCGGCATGGCAGATGCCATTTGACCACCTCCAGGATCTGACAGTGTCCCAGTGGGGTTGAGCATCATGGGATGAGATGAGCAGAGACTACATCTTCTTTCATGGTTCCATCAGGACAGCTTGGCTCTTCGACCTAAGAAGCAGAAACACTCCGATCTATCAAAGCCAGTGTTGAGTTTGGTGCCTCACTATTCAGACTCAGTCACTGATGAAATAGACAAATTCAGTACATAACTCTTGGTCCTATGTCATTCTAGAACTATTGGTTTGAAGGAAACTACATAAACCCTGTTCTTTTATGAGCCACATGACAAACCACTTCTATGTTCCTACGCTTGGGACGTCCATCCATTTAGGCAATATTGAGATTCCATTGGAAAATCTTGCTCAGTTTGATGACATCAGTACACTGTCATTTTCTAAGTCAACTCTTCTATGACTTATTTTTTTGTTCAGCCAGTAGAGATGGGATTAACCAATTTCTCTTTTGTTCTGTTAATTTTAACCATTGCGTACACACACAAAACCAGGTCTTCACCTTTCCTTCTGTGTTTACAATATTCATGAAAAAAGACTGTGGGGTAAAAATGAGCCCTCCTCACACCTTCAGACGGTTCAAAAATATCTTTAAACAGTACAAGCTTGAAAGAGTTCACCTTTCCACACATCCTGTCAGAGGTCGCCACAGCGACTCGGCTGTCACCAACACACACACTTGGTTTGGCAGAGAAATTTACGCCGAATGCCGTTCCGGACACAACCCTGTATTTTAAAATGCACAAAAAGATGAGCAACAAATTTTACCAAAACGTAAAAAACAATTTCAACAAACTTACACCTTAGTTTAGTCATAAAAAAAGTCTATCTGAGCATATCTTTTTAAATATAGTATCCCTTGTGGAAGTCTGTATGCTGTGTAGCAGTAGCAGATGTGCAATGATGTGTAGAATCATAGGCCTTTGACAATCGTATTCAAAGACTTTAAGAAAAAACAAATACCTGAAAGTCCAGATTTTTGGCTCAATATGATATGGGATAGCTGAACCATACTACTTGTCTTGTGGTCTAGATTCTGCCTTTGTTTTATCTGATGGCTTTAAAGAAGTTAATATTTAATCATTTTTAACATAAGTAGAATCAAATACTTGTGTTGACTTTTTCCATCTTTTTTCAATGCAAAATTCTTAAATTGAAACAAAACTGATTTTTTTTCCTATTTCATGGAGTGGTTTAGTCTTATAATCCGTGAAATATAAATAAGTGCTTCAGCTGTCGCTTTTATTGCTGCATATTCTTTTGTTGAAGTAGGAAAGATGTTTCTGACCAACAAATCACTGAGCAAGGGGAGTGTTTGCAGATTTTACCGGCAAAAACAGAAGTGAAAACCTCATTGCAGATCCACACCATCACAGTTATTCAAATTTGTCAGATTGACACAGATGTGTAGTCAAGAAATAAGGCATTAAACAAGTTCAATCTCATTTCTGCTTTTATAAGTGTGCACAATTGAACACATTAATGGGCCATTTTCTGCTGTAGACTAATCAAAATAAATATATATACTCTATATACACACAGAGAGAGAAGGGGAATTTCTACTTTTTTTTCTTTTTTGGATAACAGACAATATTTTACTGGGACTTTTCTTACGAATAAACTCTCCTTTACATGTGACAAAAATATCAATGTATATAGAATTTTTCTATGTATTTTATGCAGGGCATATTTGGAAAGAGGTTCTGATATATCTCACTACATTAACCTGAACATTCTGATGTTCTTTTTGTGAAACCAAAACTTTGTGATTTTTAAAAGAAAAGATTCTTTTAATCTATAGAGTAACTAAAAATACTAAAGAGAAACATTCACTCTTTTACACTTGGACAATGTCCAGGCCCAGTTTGGGTCAATTGTTGTTCATAAACTTTATCAGTTGGTCGAAAACTTAAAACTGGTTGGAGTTTATCTGAAAAGCAGGGTGCCCTGTGTGAATCCATGCCGATTGAGTGATGAGATCTAACAGATTAGGTCTGTAATGACAGAAAGTTCTTTATCATCTGAAAACTGCAACTGTTAAAGGAAGAAACTTTCCCTGTTCAGCTCTGGTTGCAGCAACATTTCCACTTCTGTTGTTTTGTTTTCTTAGTAATCACTTGTAGAAACAACAAATCTTCTTCCCGGTTTGCTTCAAACACGGTCCATTTTCTTGAGTCTGCACAGGTGACGTGCTGCAGACGTCCGTGAATTCTGTACTTTCAGGTGAAATATTCCAACCATATCCTGGTTGATATTCCCTCCTCTTGTTCTTGTTTTTTCAAGAAAACCATTGTTTTTGCACAGTATGTTTTGATCTTAACTTGAAAAAAGGAAAATAATAGTCTTAAATTCACATATTGAAAGTTGGAAGGACATAAGAGTGTTGGTGAATATCTAGGACATATACTTGTTCATTTGTCATTAGTAAAATGTCTGTCATTGAGTTGTTACAAAAGGTTTATTCTAGCAGAGGATTGTATCAATTCAGTTTACTTATTAAGCATAAGTTTACAGCTAAAAGCAAATAGCGTCAAGCCTTATTATTTTGAATCCAGTTCATTTGTGGTTATTCCAAGAAACCCAGATTGTCTTGATTTTCTGTAAGACTTGGTGTAATCCTTGTTCAGAGCAAGCAAAAGGTGACACTAGAAGATAGTCTCTAAGAGATTTTGGAAGAAACCTCCAACAGAACCAGACTCTGTTATAGACTATTTTTCGGCTATGACTGTTTAGGGTCTTAAAATAGAAAAGAGACAAAAATTCTGCACCTTCTGTTAAATAAACAAATATAAATGTTTGTGACAGCAGCAATGAGAAGAGAGAAAGTTAATTGATAAACAGGAAATCGTTGGAACATCTGTTAAAGCACAAAGCCAAAAAGTTAGTAATTGCAGAAGTAAAAGACCACAAAGCAGATGAGCACAAAGTTACCAAACGGCGGATATGAGCCAAATGCTATAGCAAGACAACAACATAAGGACAGAAAAATGCAAAATCCCCAAAACATTCATTTAAGACAAAGATAAGTTAGTCATTGACAAACTTTAAACAGTTGTATATGTTAAGACAGAATGGTTAAGTTAGTAACTGGAAGCATGAAATAGAGAAACAAGTAAAAGCACTTAGAAGGGGATTATTTAAATGATTCACTTGTAGTTTTTATTTTTTTTTTATTTTTTTATTTTTTTTTTAGAACGGTAAAACAAAACAAAAAAAAACAGAAAATACTAACACGATTCTAAGAAATAGACTACACAAAAATAATTAACACGTTTTTAAATTACAAAAACAATTATTTTGAGTATATTTCAATGTTCTAAAGAAATGTGATGACATTAGTTATAATGTTACTGGAGTTTTATGATCCAAAAGGCGAAGTGCTGTTGCCGGGGCTCCAACTCTTCTTGGCAATGTTCACACAAGTATACCTTCCTGTCAAGTAAAGTCAAGTCATTTTGAGTTTGGAGTATGGAGACTGTGTCGTCATCAATTAAATAACTCAATAAAAACATAAAAATGGAAGTAAACGTGGGGAGAACATTGTGGGATCAGTACTAGAATTTCAAAATAGCCCTTCCGCTCTCTTTGGGGTCCAGATGACTCCAACCATGTATTGATATGTGATTTCTTCCATGACAAAGGTGGACAGGATTTTATGTCTGTCATGGACATTAGTGAAACTCAAAAATCAAAGATAAAAAAAAGTTCAGCGCACTGTCTTGGGGGGTCCAGATGACCCCACTTTTAATGTAAACAAACTAAGGAGAGCGGAAGGGATAGAGAGATTAAGAAAACTTCAGTCAGAACTGTAATCACTGTTTTTCACTGCACTGAATAACAAATAAGGTCTTTGTGCTCTGTCTTGTTTGCATCAATACATTTAGGTTTTTAGGATTTTGGGAATAAAAAAAAAAATAGGGATGATCCGATCACGATTGGAAATCAGGCCAAATCAGAATCAATCAAAATCAGATGCTGCATCCCGATCAGTATTTTATTCTCCTTATTATGATCAGTTATATACATCTCAAGCTTAATATTACAGATACTATAAATATGCATATCATTAACGGGTCATGACATTTTATTGTTGTAAACCTTAGCAGAGTATGGCACTAGTTTGAGCAAGAAACGTTCGGTAAAGTTAGTCAGATATTCACAGATTCAGACCTCTTGGGCTCAAAAACTTTTAAGAAACATTGAAAAGGGTCTATTGTGTTTTGTCCTTGCTAAAACAAAGACATTTCAAAAGAAAACAATTTAAATTGTTTTTTTTTATTAGAATTAAACAGTGACTGTAGTAAAATTAATGTCAAGAAACAGTCTACAAAGTGCAAGGTCCTGGAAAAAGTGATTTTAAAAAATCAGTGATCTCTCAAAAACAATTGGAATGGATAAGTGGTTACATTGATAAGAGCTAGTCAAAAATACTCTTATTCATGCTACAATAACAGTTTTGGGAGAAAATAATTTTTAATTTGTGAGACTTCAATGAAGATATGAATCACATCTAATCAAACCTCTTCAATAGTTCTGAAAAAAGCTACAGTCACCATGGCTAACTCCCTTTTTTTTTACACTCGTTAATAGTTGACCATATTTCTAGTTGATAGTTGCACTATTTTTGCTAAATTGTTGAAGCTACTTCACAGAAGTACACTGTTAGTGTTAAAGGAAAAATAAGGTGAATGATATAACAATAGGAGAAAACCTGGATCTGCTTATTTTGTATGTTTTCCAGTTTTTATGTGTTACAAAAGTATTGGGACTCAGTTTTGGCAGATAATCAAAATTGAATTACTCAAAATAGGCTGAAAAAAATGATCTGGTTATCCATAAAGCATTGCATTTTTTTTTTACCCCAGTCTCATCAAGACTGTTTAGCTTAGGTTTCCTGTCATGACATCACAATGTTTTTGTCTGGAAATATTCTTACTGATTAATGCTGTAGTTTCAGTATTTTGTGTCTCAGTGAAACTGGTTAGGTATACGTGTCACATTTAAAAATATCTGTGCATTTCTTGCTTTAACTGTTACATTGCCTCTTTTTTTTTCTTTTTGATTGGGTTATAATCTAGTTTTTTAGCAAATTATCCCTGTCACACGCTGACAACACTTCTCCGCTCATGTGGTTTGTTGTCGCACTGAAATGCTTTGGATTTTTCTGTCCAGAGTATGAATTCAGAACACATGCACCCTCTCCTGGCCAAATGAGTGCAGTGAAGTTTTGGTCTTCCCAGTGTTTTATTGTTTGAGTTTCTCTGTTAAATTCAAATCAATACGAATAGTGTATTGGGAAAGAAAAACATCAAACATCTTAATATCTATAGAAAAATCTCTTAGAGGTAAAATTGAAAAGAAAAAATCAAATGAATCACTCAGTCCATCAACTCACATTTGTGTGTGTTGGTGATGTGTGTGAAATACAAATTTCCTCCTTTACAATATCATAGCCACGGTCTTTTTTTGATGAACAAAAACAAAATGCCTCTTCAGTTTTACAGTTAACTTAAGTGAAATTCCTGATGCCCTACCAAACGATATTGATTGAGAGTTAATAGCAACCTTTAGTTTTTTATCACATTTACTTGCATTGCTTTTTCCCCTCTTGTATCCCTTTTATTCAATAATTGATTCATTTTTAGATTTTTGGACATGTCTATAAAATAACATTTTATTTAGAAAAATACATGATCTACCCACCAAATT
Source organism: Oryzias melastigma (assembly GCF_002922805.2). Lineage (NCBI taxonomy): Eukaryota > Metazoa > Chordata > Actinopteri > Beloniformes > Adrianichthyidae > Oryzias > Oryzias melastigma. The sequence continues at coordinate 14,799,687 of NC_050518.1, read as the reverse complement.
GAATTTTAGACTCCTACTGTATACAATCATTGAGTGTATAAGTGAAATGGACTGAGTGACCCCTCCCATCACACATTCCAAACAGGAAGTACCTGCTGGTTCCAAAAAGCCGAAATTACATAGACTTCTATTGAGAAATAAACACCTATTTGTCTGTCATTCTATTTGTTAGAATAACCATTCTTGCTTGAATAAATTTGTTTACCGTGTTCTTGCTAATCATATTTTTTTCATATTTTTATGTAGCAGAAGTTACTTCAGGCATAAACTGACCAATCAGATGCCTTAATGAAGAGGAGGAGGCCTCATGTCAAACATTTGAAGCGTTTGATTGACTGATTCTTCCAAGTCTGTTTTCAGTGAAAGGGGTGTGGCCTTTCAATAATCTCACTCCTGATTGGAGAGAGTGGTTGCCATTGAAATGTAGACTCAGACCGACACGAACCAAACACTGCTTACCGAAGACAAAAACAGGGCTACTGAGTTGACTTAATTTATTGGAACTGGAAGCAAGTCATTTTCTATGAGTAACGTTATGCTTGCTCAGTCCAGTTCTCTTATACAGTCAATGTATGCAATTTTATAACATTTTTTAGACAAAGTTTTATTTGTTTTTGATTAAAGGTTTCCATTAGAATAATTAAAGGGTCGGTTACAAGCGAGATTCTGTTCAGTCTTGTGATTTACGACATGGAGTAAATTGAAAAAACAAGAAATAGTCTTAGCCTTTTTTCCCTCATGAACTTTGCGTGGATTTTTTTTTTTTTTTTGAAAGAGAGCTCAGACTTTCTCTAGTTTCCTAGAATGTTTCATTCTAGCATTTATGCTTGTGTGCCGTTTGCCTTCACACATTTGATGCCTCTTCATGTGCTTTTTCTGTTGTTTTTTTTCCTCAATGATCCTGACTGAAATTTCATTTGAGGCTGACAGACTAATGAAAAGTTTTCAACCACCATTAGATTTATCACATTTTCTTTTTAAAAGCCAAACTCAGTAACTGTAAAGTGACCCACATCAAATCAACCTAACAAAAAAAACCCCATCTGAATGCAGTGAAAGACAACAAGTCTTTGTCTACACTGCAAATAGGTAGTGTTTGTACTTTTTACATTTAGACAAAGCAATGTAGCTAAAAAATAGTAAGAAAATCTGTGCAAACTTTGTCAAAATTATTTAGGTAAATAAGATAATAAACCAGGAAATAATTCTCCTAAAACTCAAGAGTTATGAGGACATCAGTATAATCCAGTACTATCTGGAGCTTTTGCTGTGATTTTCTCGCTCATATTACAGCCATTTTAAAGAAGTTCTGCCCACTGTGTTCCACTGAAGGAAGTTTCTACTCAACTGTAAGAAGTCCAAATTAAGAGTTTTCTTACCTACATCTGAACATTTCCACTCTTTCACTTCAGTAAGGTTGAAGTTAATGTGGTTTGGCTGTTGAATCGACCAAAAAAAAAAATTAAAATAAAGTTTACAAAGTCCCCCCCCCCCACAAATATTTAATTATGACTTAAATAATCCATAAAAGCAGATTTTGTAAATAAACACTTGACCCTTCAATGAGAATTTTTTTCCTATCATGTATTTAGGGTTTATTTTTTTATTCTAAAAACTATAACTAACTCAAAATAGCCCTTATGGATCATCCGTCTTTGCTCTAATGATGCTTGGTCATTTATAAATATTTTAATTATACACATCTTTGTCTTTAATGTAACTCTTTTGACTTGTATTCTGCATTTATTGGAAGGTTTGCCTTCTGTTGTATCCAATGAATCCAGATTACAAGTCAAATATGTGGGAACAGTGTTTGAAGCAAGAAATAAAGTCTTCTGCTTCGTAAATAAGCAAGAGGTTTCCAGCTGCTGGAAAAAAAGGTTTTAGGTTAATAAACTTTAATACAAACATAGGAATTGTATCATCACTATGAAAATTATTCATGTTTGGACATTCTTCATTTGTTGCTCTTTATTTTATATCCTGAAGCTACAATATATTCCCTGCAACATCTGCTGTTCTGCATGAATATTTAAATGATGTTAACTCATCCTCATTGCATTACATGAATGCTGTAGATTAGAACAACGAGGCTAAACACTTTTACATTATTTACACAGTAAAATGATCTGGAAAAACAGCCAAACACGAAGAAAGTCAGATTTTCTTAAAAAGCCAAAAGATTTACTATTTTTACATTGAGTTTGGATTTGCAATAATTTGCATTTATTTATTTATTTTTGTTCCATTCAGAAGAAGCGTTATGAAAAAGTTGAAGGAAATGGATGGAAAAGATTAATTCACTTTTGCCTTAATTTATACATCACAAAAAACGTATCACATGTACAGAGATCCACAAGACTTAAATAGAAAAAATGAATCTTGAGAAATGCACTCCGTCTGTGAAAAGGAAATGAACTGTTGAAAATGTTCATTAGTGGCTTTTACTGTCTTTGAAGTGGTTTAGTATAAAGTAACTTTCAGTTTTGATTGTTGCATCTGCAGGGTAATCATAATCCTGATTTCTGCCTCTAAAGTTTCACTACAATCCAAGCCTACTGTCATTTTACCCATCAGTCTACCACATCGTTGGAATTTGTCTGACATTTGACCACATTTACAGAAAAAAATCATTAAATTGTAGAAAATTGTGATGAATTCATACAACACCTTTGATGCTTGATTCAGTCATTCAATACAGACAAGATACGACATTGTTACTCTTTAAGATGTCAGAAATAAACGAGTACTGTTCTGTTGAGGTTTACATAATAGAAGCAGAGCACATATACATGCAGAATGGAGTCCAAGTACAGAAATACAGTCTTTATCTGGGCTAAGCAAATATGAACACAAGCAAATGTGGAAGTTGAGCACTATAAAATCCAGCTTTCAAAGTCAAAGAATCTTGCCTTTCTCTTGACTCAAAACTTTGATGAAAAAAAACTTCTTCTTTTTTTTTTTATTTAGAAAAAAAACTTTCTCTTGAACATGTTCTAGAGCTCAATACATCCCAAAGGGTGCCCAAACACTGAACTAAAAGGAATCTCAAAGTTTGTTGACACACATTCATTTTTGGGTACCAACGCACAGCACTTGGAAAAAAGATGCTAGTAAAAAAAAAACAAGTAAACAATACATATAGAAAAATATGTGCACAAGTAAAAGTGGCATAAAATTTTAAGATGATATTGATATTCCACAATACATAAAAATACCATTTGTGTCTTCCATTTAATTTAGACTTCTGACATTAAAAGTAAAATAACAACCATAACCACACCAACCATATACATATACACACACAGTCTAGCTAGCTTAAATGGTCTTAGTCTTAGGTTTGGATGTAACATTAATTTTAAATTTTACTTTAAGAGTACTCCATTAAATAGAAACTATGACTTGAATCTGTCAAAACCAGAACAGGAATAAACATGCTTAAAATTTGACCATACATTAACTCCAAAATGTATGTATCTGATTTAACCCTTCCGCTCTCTATGGGGTCCAGATGACTCCAACCACATATTGATATGTGATTCTTTCCATGACAAATGTGGACAAAGGGGGACAGGATTTTATGTCTGTCATGGACATTAGTGAAATTTAAAAATCAATGATAAAAAAAAGTTCAGCGCACTGTCTTGTGGGGTCCAGATGACCCCACTTATAATGTAAACAAGCTAAGGAGAGCGGAAGTGTAAAGGGTTCTTAATCCATAAAATATGCATTACCATTACTTTCTTTCATCTGACACTCGATCTTTACTTTGTCAGACTTTTGTGACAAAAAAATATTACTTAAAAATACATTTTGCTAATTTGTTCTTTCCTAGAACAGTCATGTAAATTATATGTTGGAAATCATGAATATGTTTTTCTTTCATAGGTTCAAATACACTGAAGATACATTCATGGGAAAAAATTAGGACACCCTGTGAAAGCTTTTATATTTTCCCACGTTTGGATACATACACATTTAAAATCAAATTGAATCATCCAAGTGATTTAGCTTGAGATAACATTTTTTTGTAAGCATTTTTAAAACTCTCCATGAAATGTAATTTCAGAAGTATGTAACTTCTGCTTATGTTTAAGTTTAAACACTTCACACTTAAGATACATTTAAAGGACTGATAGATGCCACAAAAAGTGTCTCAATAACTCTTAATAGCTAATAGGAGGCAGGAGGTCCAAATTTTGACCTCCATTAAAATAGGATTTCTTGTTAACATAATCTTTTCTGTGGGTAGATTAATAATAATTCTTCAGTGTGATTTTTATCAAATCACTTTCTTTTTAAGAATTTTTTTCAAAATAAGATTGAACATTTATGAATGAACATTTTTTTTTAAAACACAGCTGAATATTTAATGAGGATGTGCTAATTTTTTCACATGACTGTAGATTATATAAACCAAAACCTGTCATGAATTTCTTTGTGGACAGCGATATAAAAATAAATCCTTTTAATTTATCCTCTGTGCAGAACATAGGACATCAAGTAAAAAGTCTGAACAACCATACATGGAATGTTATAACATTTTCAATTTCAGTTAAGCTTGTTATTGTCATTCACTTGAGATTTATTTATTTATTCAAATGTCACAACATCACTTAACATGTAACTTTTTAATTACTTTGTTATCAGACACGGAGTTTAACTCATACCTGACATGTTTCGATGGAGACGTTCCATCCTCGTCAGAGTCGTCACCAGGTGGTGGAGTGTGACGTGTATAAACAGCTGATTGTCACTGAGGCGGAGTCACCTGTCAAAGTTTGACAAGTGACTCCGCCCCCTGCTGTCCGGCACATTTTCAGTCATGAAATTCCAGAGGCATAAAAGCTTTGGAAAAAACAGTGAAATGTAACTTCTTAACTGAATAAATGACCAAAAAAATTGTCATAGACATAATCATATATAATTCAAACATAGGTACATGAATAAATACAATGTAATCAAAAGTATTGAAAAAAAAAACACTTTTTTTTTTACTGCAGCTTAACAATTTGACTGAAAAGGTTAGAGGTGCTTTAATGTTGTAGAAACTACAACTACATTGAATGTAGTTTGTGTGTGCATCACAAAACCAACAAGTAACGAGATCAAGTTATTTGAATGTGTTAGCAGTGCTCTAAAAATTTTTACTTTGAGCAAAGCTTGTGTATTTGCAGCCAATTAAACTACACAGATTGTCAATAAATATTCATGTTAAAACACACTGTAATGAAAAAAAAACACTATAGATATTTACTCTTTTAATGTAGGAGTGGATTTTGAACATGAATGCATTGGTGAATCCCTTTAAATGTAAGGCCCTGTTTACAGCTAAAAGCTTTAAACATCAAGTTATTGTCAGTTTAATAAACTCTTGAACAAAAAAGTTATTTTTTCTGTTATTTTAGCATAGGCAACTAAAAGACTCATATTTAAAAAAAACACACTCCTCTCTTTTCTGTCAGCAGTGAATGAGGATGACAAAATCCCAGTGACGCACCATGAACCTGGATCTTCTCCCAAACTTCCTGATGACAAGAAGCCAGCTGTCCTTTCCCAGCCTGAAGTGCAGGAAGCCGCACCACAGAGTCAAACTCCAGAAAAGTCTAAGGACCCTGAAACCAGTAGCGCATCTTCTGAAGGATCAGTTACTTCAACAACGCCTTCAGCGGAAAAATCTAATCGGGCCCCCATTTCAAAACCGTCAACCTCTTCAGCTCCCAGACATCATGAGACCGGTGCCCTCGTGGTCTCAAAGACCACATATGTCATCCCGAAGAAGCCATCTGCATCCCAGTCTTCATCAAGACACATTTCAGCATCAGCAGCCGTCCAGAAACCCTCTGCAGTAATTGGATTGTCAAGTGAAACTCGAATTCTACCCGTCTCGCCGGCACCCAGTGCTCCCTCGTCCAGACCCTGTCAGCCCAACAACCAGATCAGACAGAGCATCCAACGTTCCCTCACGAGCATCCTGCACAAAAGGTGGGAATCTGTTATAAATGTTTATCTTTTATTGCCAGACTGCATTTTCTAACCACAGTCAAAGAAAGTTCCTTGTAATCTTCCGCTGTGCTGACATTGTAATTTTTTTATTTCTTCAGGATCTGCGATTGTGAAGATCTGGAGATGTCTGAGGGTGAAGTTACAAAGCTTGTTGCAAGCATTGAAATGGAGATGTTTGACATATTTCGCAACACAGACAGCAAATACATGAACAAATACCGATCAATAATGTTCAACTTAAAAGACCCAAAAAACAAGGTTTGTTAAATGTTAATTTATTACTTCATGCATAAAATATGTCCAAAAAAGTAAAACTCTATGGAACATGACGTTGTGAATCTCTCTCTTTTTAGGGCCTGCTGTATCGAGTTGTGCATGGAGAAATTAGTACTTTCCGACTGGTCAGAATGAGTCAAAAAGACATGCAGGCTATTACGGCCCCTGAGCCTGAAGCTGCAGAAAAATCGCAGGTAAAAAAAAAAAGTTCAGAATAACTCAAGTTAAGAATTTGCTGCAATTTTACTGATTATGTTTGATTTGTTCAGAAAAAGGATGGAGCTGCTAAACTGACAAGTTTGCAGAAACCTGAAGCTGTGAAGATTGATTTGCCCAGTTTGAATCCTCCTAGACCTGAGAAGAAATGTGAAATCTTGGTATTTACACTTGTAATTTAGATTTATTGATAGAATTGTAAATATTTTCTGTCACTATTAGTAGTTATATTTTTAAATACTTTCATAAAGACTGCATAGATTAGATCTATTTTATGGTTTAATTTACTTTTCAGGACCAGAAGAAGAACCCTCCTCCTCCTCCTCCTTCAAAGGCCAGAGCTGTTTACCCTAGCCAGGATAGTGCTGCTCCAGATATTCTTTCCTGCATGCTAAAGGATACAACGTCAGAACACAAAGCTCACCTTTTTGATCTGAAATGCAAGATCTGCACAGGTGCAAAAACTAGATTGTTTGACAAATACATACAAATCCTAGGATACTCCATACAAGATGCAATTAGTCCCAGTCGTTACTTATGGTTATTTAATGCTATTTCTCTTTGCATCCAAAAGGTCAGAAACAAGGCACAGAAGTGGAAGAACCTGTAAAGAAAAAACCTAAATTGTCTGTGACAAAAGATAAAAATGAGCCGCTCTGGAAAAAATCTGCAGATGACTCTCCTTTGCGAGCACCACCTGACTTCGCAGATTTGCCAGCATCTTCCTCGATGGAGTCCTTTTCCCACCTTTCAGACTCCCCTAAATTGACTATTGTGGAATCTCCTGCTTCACCAACAATGGATTCACCAGCATCTCCTACTTTTGAATCTCCTGCTTCACCTGTCATAGAATCTCCTGCTTCCCCAACTCCAGACTCATCTTCTGTAACTCCATCAAAGAGAGGATATGCGCCTGTCGTGATTCCGGCTGTTGCTACAGTTAGCATTGTGAGGCGTGATCCCCGCACTGCAGCGAGCAGGATGGCTAGTTCCTCTGGTAGCACCAGTAGTCCTATTAACACAATTCAAAGCCAAGCTCCCTCTTATGCCCCAGTGAAAAACACTCCTCCTTCATCTTCTGCCCCATCATCTTCACTGCCAGTGCCCAAAACATTACCCAAATCTATCCTACTGAAGCCATCTTCAACTTCTGATCCCAGACTTTATGGCTCATCTTCAAGGTATGTAAACAGTTTTGGGGAGATCCTTTGAACTGTTCTCTTTTAAATACAACGCTTGACTGGAATAAGTGTAATTTCTTTATCTTGTTTATTGTGTCTCAGAGCCATAGCCTCTAAAACTCCAGCTGAAGGTGACACTGCTCAGTTCCTAGCCAAGCAAGACACTCTATGGAAAGGTTTTCTGAACATGCTCACTGTCACCAAGTTTGTCACAAAGGGATACTTGGTTTCAGGATCAGCAGAAAACCTCAAAGCGGTATGTCCATATACACTTCAGTTTAAAATGGTAATTGGCGTATACTTGTATAGCTTCACAGTCACAGACCCACTCTCACACACATTCACACGCTGGTGCCGGCTCAGCTGCCGGACACACAGTGTATTAAACTGTTGTAGAACAAACATGTGAAAAGCTGCTACTTTTGTGCAGGATCTACCTGATACGATACAAATTGGAGGCAGAATCTTGCCTGAAACTGTGTGGGACTATGTTGAAAAACTAAAGACCTCTGTTACAAAGGTAAGTAAAATTTGTCAAACTTGTTTGTCTTTTGTGAGACCATAACATTAAGAATATTGCAAAATAGTATTTTACATATCCCTTTGTTTTTTTTTTGTTTCCTAGGAGTTGTGTGTGATTCGGTTTCAACCAGCAACAGAGGAGGAGGAGGTGGCGTACGTCTCCCTTTTTTCCTATTTCAGCAGCAGAGGTCGTTTTGGAGTGGTGGCCAACATCAGCCGTTCGATTAAGGATGTGTACCTTGTCCCACTCAGTGCAAAAGAATCCGTCCCATCTATGCTACAACCTCTTCAAGGGCCAGGTGTGAATGTCTTTTTATTACAATTTCTTTATCTTTTTATTTTCCTTTAAATGCATCTATGTCAACATCCATAAGACTCAGAGGAGGCAGGTTATATTTGGCTTCTGAGAAAGTTTGATTGTAAAACAACAATCTGTAAAACTCCTCTCTCCTTACAATTGGATTTTGAAGCTTTACATTAGTTTGTTGTTAATGTTAATTTTGTTGATGTTGACATAAATAGAATAAAGGAATGCTAAAATATGTATAGTTATCACAAAAACTGAAAATTGTGCTCAGGTTTTTTTTTTTCTTTAATAAATATTTTTTTTTCCCAAGAACACCACTTGTGTTCTAATAATCAGGGTCTGGTCCCTGTGTTAATAAGATATTTGATTTGACATGACTTATGAAAGTCATTATACTAACCCAAATCTTTAACTTGTTTCTGTCTAAGATCTTATTTGGACTTTTGTTATGAAAAGATTTATTCAAAATTGTTGGGTAAACATTTTAGAATACAAATAAAAAGGCTTTACTTGTGTTTTTTTCTTCAGGGTTTGAAAAAAATCGACCCAATCTTCTCTTGGGTTTAGCAATTGTCCAGAAGGCAAGACGTCAAGGAACCTCTCCTCCAGAAATTGAAGAAAAGAGATCCAAGGTTAACATGTCCAAAGATCCTATGTGGATCCCAAAACCACCAGTCCTTTATGGGTCTGATAAATTGGATATGTTTCAACCCTATGATCCAGAAACACCTGCTAATGCCTCCCCTCCTTTATCACCATTGGATTCCTCAGCTTCTGGATCTGTTAAAACACCATCTGTTTTAACCTCCCGCAGAGCGCCCCTTCCTGTCCCATCTGTTGTTGCCCCAGAGTCAACATCAAATAGCAACTCGGGCAAGAATCCAACACAAGCATCTAGTGAGAAGACTCCACTACAATCCATTTTGAAAACTTTGTTTGGAAGTAAGCAGTCTGACTCTGAAGAAGGTTCTGCAAAACCAGCGCTTGGTGCCAGAAAGAACCCAGTGTCTCTAATGTCTGACTCACTTGTAGATCCAATTGTCCAACAATATGGACAAAAATCTAAAGTCCTAAACTTGGAAGAAGAGGAAAGTGACTTTGACAGACCATATGACCCTGAAGAGGAGTATGATCCTGCAATGAAGCAAAAAATAGTTACCCTACAGACAAAGGAAACAACAGATGGCTCTACATTATCAGACTTTGTGGAAGATGATGTGGCCTATGATCCAGAAGATGAAACCATCTTTGAAGATATCCAAAGTAATAAAGCCATAATAAAGCAGCCTGCTCCAATTCAGACATTGGATTCTCCATCACATCCAGAACCAGATTTCACTTCTACTTCAGCACAGAGTTCTGTTCCAATTTCAGTCAAATCTGAACTTCCCTCTGGTACTGTGGTTGTCTCAGCTGCAACACTAACTGAGCAGCAGAGGATGCTCGAAGAACTCAACAAGCAAATAGAAGAGCAAAAACGTCAGTTGAAAGAGCAGGAAGAGGCATTACGGCAACAAAGAGAAGCTGTGGGTATGTTCATGGCTCAATTTTCTGTTTCTGATTCTCTAATGTCTCCTCCAACAAAAGTGATGCCTCTCAGCAAGCTATCATCTGTGGAGTCTGGTTTGTTAAAGGCGGAACCTAGACCTTCAGACAAAACCAACATTACAGGGGCAGATGGCATTCCAAAAGTGATTCCCACAATGTTTAAGAAAGAGGACACTGTCCCGAAAGATGATAAAACAAAGCCTGATACAACACAGACAAATGTTGAGGAACGTGACAAATATTCCTCTGCTGGAGAGATTGATGACTCTGACGTTGCTTATGATCCAGAGGATGAGTCACTTTTTGATGAAATACAAGATGATGTTTTTAAAGGAGGGAGTACAAAGACGAGTGATATTTCATTTAGATCGAGACATAATGACAGTAACAGTGTAGGCTCTCCAGATTCATACCATAGCAAAAAGATGAAATCCTCACCAAAACGACGGAGTCGTCGCGAAAGGCACCACCATGGAAGTCCTTCAAGGAGATCCCAGCCTCGGTCTCGCTCCCGTTCGAGTAGACATAGAGACAGAGATAGACATAGACGAAGTGAAAGGGACAGGTCGAAGCATAGGGCCAGAGATCCTTCAGATCGACAGAGACACCATCACAAAGATTCCAGTGCTTACCGACATTCTCGAGGACGCAGAAGATCTCCATCATCTCCTCGAAAAAAGCATTCTGCATCTCTTTCTCCAAAACAACACAGGCCCCCCTTAACTCAAGGTACTGAAAAAACAAGAGAAAGTAATCTTCTTGATGCTTCTGACTTGGTTGCAGAGATTAAATCTCCCCAAGTTCCAATTAAAAATGATCCTGATGGAGATCATCTGGAATCCATTTCACAGATGGCAGGAAAGGACACACTCAAAACTACCTATGGTATAAAGACAGAGATTCCAGATTTGCCAGTGTGTCAAAACATTGAAAATAAGGTCTCTAGTAGTAATCTTTCTACACAGACAGGTAAATCTGCTCAGCAGGGCTCATTTTTTACAGATAAATGTGAAAACCCAATTCCATTAAGGGAAATTGATCCTCCCATTCGAGATTCTCCTGAGAGCCCTGATCCAGACCCACAATTTGTAAAACCTTCCCCCATAGAAGGCGATGATTGTACTGAATCTGGGGATGTCAAAGATCCAGAAGAATCTACCAATGACTCTGTGTCAATTAAATCTGAAAAAATCTCTTTACCAATTAGTAGTGAAACAACCACTTCTTTCGAAGTACTAAACCAACAAAGCTTTGGTGCCAGAGGTCAATTTACAACAGAGCAAATGGACAGGACAATAGCAAACATGATTGTACCAAATTCCAACAAAAATGTTTTGCCTTTATCCACTCTGGAAAATTTGAGGATGAAAAATATGGGTAGTTTACTGATTGTTAGCCAAGAGGTTAAAGATCTGCGACTAGCTATGCAATCAAGAGTTGTCTCACATTCACCAGTGGAAGAATCAAGAAAGCAAAATGAGAAAGCAAATAGAGACAGAGAAGACCTATTGGTAAATAGACCTGCGCCCGATAATGTAATCTCACAGCCAAGGGATCAGTTGTCAAGTGCTGATGGTTTAAAAACAGATTCAAGTGGAGAGCACTATCAACAACAAGGCTTGCCTTTAAAAATGGAGAACCTTCAGCCAAAACCTGGGGACACAAGTAAATGGTCAGAAGTTTTACAGGGAGAAAAGGATATAACATCAAATAATTCAAATCCAGATTGGAAATGCCATGAGCCTTTCCAGAACAAAGGTCTTCATACTCATACTAGAGATTTTGAATGGAATGTACCAAGATTTGACAAGATTGACGATCAGTGTGATAAGAGTGGGGCAGTTGTTTTTGACAGAAAAGATGTTGAAAGCTTGCAATGCAGACAGCCAGAAAGTTGCATGATAGCTACAAGCTTAACAAATAAGGAGAAACCAGGGTGTTCAGGTTTCATGGGACTTAGGACAGAAATGATGGGTCCTGACATGCATGACAAACAAGTAGGACAAGGACCTGAAGGGACAGTAAGCAATATGGGGAAGGTGTTTTCGCGGGATTCAGGTTTTAATAAAACAGGACCTGTAAGGGCTGGTTTAGAAACTAAGCTTCCAGTGCAAGACAGAAGAAGACAAGAGGCTTCTGATTTCATTGGGCAAAAATATGAAGGAGGTCCATCTTTGTTCAATAAGGTACCTGGTATGAGAGAACAAAGTGGTATAGGGTCTTTTGGGCCATGTTTGAAGGACAAAGGTTTAGCCGTGGGCGTGCTTCACCCTGACAGAAAAGGTTTTGTTGGGCCACATTTCATAGAACAAGGTCTTGAAAAAAAGGGTCTAATAATAGGGAAACAAGGACCATACATAAAAGAGTCAGCTGGCCCAGATTTAGGAAATAAATGGCCTTTAAGGAGAGGACAGGATGTTGTAAATCCAGGACCTGGTATGAGCAGTTCCATGGAGGAATCTGGGCATGACACCAACAAAACAGGAGGTCAAGGTTTTATTGGAGGACAACGCGAAGGGCAGTGTCAAAATACAGAGCCGTCTTGGAATAAAATTGAAGGCCCTAGACACTCAGATTTCAGAGAACAGAGGCCTGGAGGCAGAGGCTTATCTGTAGAAGATCCTAACCTCTTTAAAAAAGAACATCCCGAGCTACAATTTGAAGGACCAGGGTATGAAAGGGAAAGACTAGATGAAGGAGGTACTCACATTAGAGGACGTGGAGGTCCAGTTTTTAGAGGGCCACGTCCCAACCAAAGACACTTTTCCAGGGAGACAGCTGGTCAAGGTTTGGAAATGGGTCCAGATTTCTGTGAATTGGCACCCGATCTTAAAAGCTCAGATATTCATGATCCAAGGGTTGACAAGAGAATGTCTGAAAATTCTGATTTTAGTAGGCCTGGTCTCAAAATGAGAGGTCCCACTTTAGACAACCAATATGCTGAGAGTAGAGGACCAAGAGGGTCAGATGTCTGGGTACCTGGTTCAGAAAGGATGGGTCCTGGAGAACAAAACATTGGTGGATTGGGTCCTGACAGAACAAGAACTTTTATGGGGGATAAAGGCAGTAACTTCATGGGAGGGGGGCAGGAACAACTTGGCCCAGGTAAAGAAGTTCAAGGGCATCACAGTAAACGAGTAGGGCAAAAATTTTGGGATCATGGGGCAGATGGTAGACATCCAGATTTTAGAGAACCAGATACAAATCTAGGTCTAGCAGGTCCAGTACCTCGCAGGAGAGAAGGTGGAGGTCCAAATGATGGAAGACCTGGACCTCAACACACTAGTCTCAACAGGGAAAGCCTAGGTCCAGATAGAAGAGGTCCAGAAGCTCCAAATGTCATATTTGGGAAAGAGAGATTTCCCCCAAATGTGGAAGATATGCCAAACAAGTCTTTTCCAAGAGGCCCACAGTTTAGGTCTCTTGAGCCAGAAATAGCACAGCCAGATAGAGAGGGCCCACAGTTTGGCAGAAGAGGGGCACACTTTGGAAGTGTGGGGCCTGATAGAACTACCATGGGGAGTCAAAGGCCTATTGGTAGATATCCGAATATTGTAAGAAGACCAGAAATTGATGAAAGAGCTCCTGGCAGTGACATTCCAATTAATGAAAGACAAAAAACAGAAGGCTTAAGCTTCAGGAAACCTTGGCTTGAGGGACACTGTGGGGAGGAGGAGGGTGAAAGACATGACTGGAGAGAATCTGGTTCCAATTTGAGAAATCCAAGCATTAGGCATCAAGGGACAAATTCAGAGACACTGAGACATGATGAATGGGTAGAACCTGAATCTGTTCAAGAAAGTCCTGGTACAGAAGCGCCAAGGTTTCATAGAGCAGATCGAAACTTTAGGGGTCGGGGACCCATGAGAAGACGCTCAAGAGGAGCAGGACTCAATGTTCGCTCATTTGGACCTGGAAGGTGTGACACAGAATCTGTAGAGAACTGGACTAATAGGAGAATGTCTAACATCGAAGCTATTGACAATAGAAGGGGGAGAGGGGACAGACATGGCATAAGTATGAATTCTAATCATTATCGTCAAGACGACCTAGACCAAGAACATAGTCAGCAAGAAATTCATGGTGAATGGCAGCAAGATTTTCATGGTGAATGGGATGACTTTTCAGAAAGTGAAGGAGGGATCTTGCAAGAAGAGCAGGATGTTCAATTTTCAGACCATGCATCAGGTCCTGGAGATGATTGGAATTGCACAGATTTTGGAAATAGGGGGCCTAATCAGGATAATTCAGATGACTTTTTTCCTGTACCAGGTGGTGAGAGACAAGAAAACGAATGGAGAGAACCTTGCAAAAGAGTTAGTGGCCCTTTTTTTAGAAAGGAAGGGGATCGAGGAACAAGAGAACAATCCTTTGATAGAGGCAGAAGCAGAGGAAGAGTGAGAGGAAGAAGTAGAGGCAGAGGAATGGGTAGAGGAGGAAGAGGGTCAGCAATGCAACACAACATAGATAGAGCTCAACCTTTTCCAGGAGATCCAGATTTGTTGGATTCATTTCCAAACAGGAATGAATCAGAGATGATGGATTATAACGAAGATGCCCCATTGGATCCTGATTTTAGACCCCCAGGACCCAGATACAGAAATTCCATCCCTGATTACCCAGGTTTTGACGAGGAGGCTTCAGATTTTGGGGAGGGGAAATCTGAAATGCTCAGTGTAGACACAGAGGACCATGAGCATGACTTAAGAGGGGAATGGAGAGGTCCAAATATAAGACAGCGTCGTGGGCCTAGTAATTGGGACAGAAGCATGGAGTTTCCCATGTCTGATAAAAGACGTGCAGACGTAAAGGATGAGCGACAAGGATTTAGAGATCAGTCTGCCAAGAGGGAAAGAAGAGGTTCGCATGTACCAGGGAGATTTCAGGATTTTTGTGAATCACATTCAACATTGTTCAATACTCCAGGTCCAAGCAGAGGAAGAAAAACAATACCTGTCTTTAATAGACCACAAAACCAACCAGTTGCAGAACCCCAGAGACACAGAAGTGCCTTACTTCCGACTCCAAAAGAAGGTCCTTTATTACGACCAGATCATTCTGTAAATCATGATGCTTTTAGCATGACAGAAAAACAAATGGGTCACCCAAAACATGTGGAACCAGACAGAAGCAGAGTAATGGACTCCCGACACAGAGGGCGAGCAAGAGGGCATAGATGGTAAAGCCTAACTTGTAATAACATTTGAGTCAAGAAAAAGTTGATGATATCATTAATTATTTATGTGCAAAAATGATCTATCAGTCAAAGAAGCTAGTTGGCATTACTTTCAAACAGGAGCTAAAAAATATTTTTTGTAAAACATAAATACAAAATAATCTTTTACCTTTACTTTTACCATGAACCAAAACTACTAAAATACACATTATACTGTATTGTATAAACTTGTAAATTCATTGGTCTGTTAAATACTTTTTTTTTTTTAACCCTATAATTTCAACATAATCTGTAGGCACAACCTTTAAACATTTGGTTTGGGTGTTTAATACAGAAATAAAAAAAAATGTCTGTAACCTTATGTTCTTGTTCGTTTTGCTGCATTTAGACAGTTTGTAGTTGGCTAATGCTCTCAAAGATCAGTTTGTATTTAATGCAATGTAGTGTTCATGGTAGAACAATGCTCTGAATGTTGTACAGATAATGTACAGCTCTTTTCTTTGTAATCATAATGTGACCATTGTAGTGTTCGTTTGACTTGTATATTTTGCAGATTGAAAAACAACCTTTTTCAGTATCTTTTAAAAATGCAAGTAGTCAATAAAATTGCATGTTTTAAAAAAAATCAAATTCTTTTGTGTTTTTTGTCTTTTATACTATGGTTGATTACTTACTGCACGAGTCTAACCCAGATTTAGTATTTTTATGAAGAAATGTGACCAGTACCAACATTATCAAAACATATCAAATGCATTTTTAAAAATGCAACAAAACACATTTAGTAAATTGTTTTTTTACATTTTACCTGTCATCACTACTGATCTAGACTTTTAGTGGTTAAATTTGTTTTCCAAGGGAGAATTTGGCTGAAAAGTGCAATGTAAAACAGTAGTGGTAATGTAATTCTTTTAAAATCATGCATGTATTGTCTTGTGTTTTCTTATTTATTTCTTTTTTTTTAGATGTCAAGTAGTTTCATATTTTTCTAGTATACTAGTTGCACACATTACCATATTAGAAAGTGAAATAAATAATCAATGTGACTGTACAATACAACTGCATTTAGTTAATTTGCCAGAGCCTAACCCGGCTACTTTTGGGACAACATTCAAAATAAAACTGAATCCTAATGGATGAAAAGTTAATTCAATTACAGACCCTTTTCAAAAATTTTAATATCATGGAAAAGTAAAGCGACTGGATGGGTCAGTTGGTTGCATGCAGGACTGGCGCATGGGAAAACAAGGGTTTGTTTCCTTAGGCAAGCCCTTCATGCGACTGCCTAACTATGGCTATGTCCAAATTCCCACCCTAATCTCTAACTACTAAAAAAACTGTTTAGTGCCTGTCTGACAATACAGTACCCTGGATTTTAAAAGCAATTCAGATACCATTCTCAATACTTTTAGTTTTTCTAAATGGCAAATATGACGTCACCGATTGCACGAAGGGAAAATCAAATCAATATGAACATTTCACAACAAATGTGGATGGTTTAGTTAAAAATTTCATTTTTACACGCCTTTTTTACCTGCAAAAATTGTTCGACTGCAATGGTTCTATATACTGCACTATATTGTGAGCATTTAGACAAGGGGGTTTCCCTGTACTGGTCCCCAGCCCGCATGAAAGGTGAACAAAAAACAACAGTATATAATAGAAAAGTGTATTATTTCCACGATTCCATCCTTCATAGATTCAGGGCACATCACTTAATTGATTTAAATTATTTATTAAATTATGTATTTATTTATTATTAAATTATTTATTTTTCTATTTTTTTTACGTAAATTGGAGAACTTATGAGAACAGAATTTATTTATAAAACTGAAAAAAAAGGGTTTTTTTTTTTTTTTTTTTTTTTTTGTTTTTAATCCTAAATTAAAAAAAACAAAGGAAAAAAACTCAGACTTGGTAAAATTAAAATAATTATTAGTTTTTTTTTGTTTTAACAACGTAGGTTTCAGATCTTCATTCTAGTTCACAGGATGGACGTTTTCGTGATCGGACAGAAGAAGAAACTGGGGGTTTTCACATCGATCCGGGACCTGGAAGTAAGTCGGTCTACTCAATAAACGCACACGAACAGCTCAAAACTGATCATACTAGTAAAACGAATAACTTTAACTCAGGCTGAAGTTTATTTTATACTTTGTTATTTATATCCGTCTCTGATTGGGGAAAAAACGAACGTTAGCTTGTTTTAATTTAGCTTAGCTACAACATGCTAATTGAAACTCACTAGCTAGTTTTAGCCATATAAGTAAAATAATTAACGGATGCGCATTATTTCAGTATGTTTAAACATTTATGGTTAATATTAGCTTAATAGATGGTGAAAAGACTAATGATAAACATTTGTTAAAGTATTGCAATATTTAGTGTAATTTAGCGTTTATGTAGCTCAACAAGCTTTGTTCGTTTTTATGCGAAAGAAAACTCCTCAACTTGAATCCACTATTTTATTTGTAATTGTTTCCCCCATCTATTATCTTATGTACTTATTTTTAACTAAGGATATATATCTATATATATATATATATATACACATATGTATGTATATGTACACCAATAAACTGTTAAATAAAGATGCAGAAGTGTTTATTAGCAAGTTAAAAATTTGACTATGAAAAAAATCTAGGTGGCTTAATTTGATAAACTATTTTCTTAACATTTTGGGGGAAAACATTCTATTTTATGCAAAAATGACTTTTTAAAGCAGGACTTTATTATGTTTTTGTTGTTGACGTGCTTCTCTGAATCAAACATACCCTGTTGTAAAGGCTGTCTATCCATCATAATGGTTCTATATTTCAAAAGAGCATGTTGCTTTTGTTTTCTTCCACAGCACTGATTAGCTTGTTTTAAGCTTTTGGCAGCCACAGCTGCTGCTAATCAGGTGCCTGATCACAGCAGCTGTGAGAATCAGTGTTGGGGGGGGTCAGTGGGGCTTTGCATGGCAGATAATTGCACAAGTTCGTGTTGGCTCCACTAAATTAAACTGCAATGTTGATTGGAGTAAGCCTTAGTGGCACATTCAAACGGATAATCAAATTACATATGGCGCGGAGACGGAGTCCTCAGAAAACCCATTCCTCCCTTAAAGACTCACTCTAATGAAAATGGGGTTTTTAACTGTTTCTTGTGGCATTTTTCTGATGATGTACAAAGAATATTAAGGTCAAAATTGCATTTCTGAGTATTTTTTAATTTAAATTGTTGTGACTCAGGAACAGATAAGAAAATGTTGGAAATATCGTGTAGCTGTGATGTAGAACCAACAGCAGTAAGCCACAAGCTCCCTGCTCCGCTCCATTCTGATGCGTCCACTTGTTGACAAATAGATCCTTGTATGTCTTTGTTTACCTCTTCCGAGCTGGAATTTGGCTCAAAACTGGCTTAAAGCTAGATAACTCCGATATCGCTTACCACTGTTTATGCACCGGTTGGGGTTGTGAGGGGCTGTAAGAGTGTAAACAAAGGGATGATGGGAAATGGCCAACGTTCCCACCAACAACTCAGTAGGGAATTTTTAATGAAATAGTGTCACTCTGTAGAAAATATGTTTGAGAAATGACAGTTTTTCTTTTATTTTGGTTAAAAAAAAAAAAGTGGCATGATCATAAATAAAAGACCACTAGAAACGCTTTTAATATAAATCAAAAGATGATCAGAGTTGAACTACTACTGTGAAGTTATAGGGGATCGCTCTCTGTCCAGACACACACACTCTGGTTTTCTCTATTCCCAGGGGAAATCATTTTCTATTTTTGTCACTTTATTTTTATTGTTCTTTTTTTAACACATTTAGGAGAAACATGCAGAAGGGGCAGACATTGTAAGTAAAGTATTAGAAGAAAAAAACAAAAACAATTGAACAACTGGGGCAAATAACTAACAAAACAAAGGAAAACAAAAAAACATCAAAAACACATACACATCAGATTACTTTGACTCTACTAGTTTTTACATGCTCTGCATATTTTTCTTATGTTCTTTTCATTGTGCATATAGTCAATTTCTCCCATATTTTTATGAAAAGCTCTTTTTTTATTTTATAATTCAGCATTTCCACATTATTTACTTCCTTTAATAGTTCCTCCCATTCCTGTTGTGTTGGTGGGTCTGTCTGACTAGGAAGATTTTAATGAAATACTTGTCACTTTTAAACACATTGTTTGACAAATTGCCCAAGTATAAGAATATACTTGTCTTTGGCACATTGTAACCCAAGATTCTAGTGATGACCTGATGAGTGTCTTTCAGCTGATTATAGGGCAAAGCCAAAAAATATAAGAATGATCTGCATTCATTTTCCACATTTTCTCCTAAATGGTTGGGCAAATAAAGTTCAGTTGTGTCTCATTAGACAAAATTCATTGTCTTTGGTCTTAATTTCCTCCTCAGATTCAAAAATGTCATCCCTTTCTTCATCCTGTAAAACTGCCCTCGCCTCATCTTCAGTCAGAGAACACGCTTCTGACTCGGTTGAGCTAATTCTGACGCCGAGTGGATTTGTGACGCAGGATCAGGGGCAGATGTTGACCTCCGACCTTGGTCTGATCGAGATGACGGAAGCTGAGTATTCAGACTTCCAGAACTTCATCTGTGGGCGCGCGGCGACTCAGGCGGGGCCTGCAGAGGGCCCGGACTCCAGACCTCACTCAACCGTAGTGATTGGCAATGATCCTGATAACTCTACAGCAGTTTCTCCCCTCACGTCCACTCAAGCCATCGACCTGTCGGTGTCAAGCGACGACCACTGCCTGCTGACGTCAGTGGAGAAGACACCAGTGTCATACGGAGAGGTCCCAGGATTCGTGCTGGCCAGGATCAACACGGAGGATAGTCCGGCGACGCCTCTCGGCAAGCTCAAAAGATCCTCACAGAAGCAGTTTTCGTCCAGTGCTAGAGTTTGTTTGGAGAAGAGATTCAACAGCATGTGTCCTGAAACCGCAAGACAACCAGACATTCCCCCGACTCTCCTCAACAGGTACTTTCAAAAACAACAACAAAAAAAAACAAGCTTTGGTTCTGCTCTGTTTAATGTGTACCCACATTTCCTTTGTGCTGCTTTAGTCTGCTGACAGCCTTCCAGCAGTCGGCAGAGGCTGAAGAGACGGCCATCAATCCTCAGAGGTCAAAGTGGGTGAAACCTGATAGGGAAAATCCTCCTGTTGGTTCTAGCAGAGACCTTAATCCAGTGTGTGGTCAGGTAGGATTAGAAAAATGAAAAACATGCTTTTTTAAAAATCATTTTGTTTAGATAAAGCCCTATTATCTGCCTCTAAATTTCAGGTTCTTGCTCAGACGGCTGAGACAAACAAACACGCAGGTGTAGTCATCTCCAAGAGCTTGTCATTTCATTTCTACCCTGATCCCACTTTTTCAAAAAGTGTTTATGCCAGCAGCAACCCAGCAGAAGAGCAGCAGCTGATAAATGTCGAAGGTAAATAAAGAAAATGCATCTGCATTTTATTTGCAGAGTAATTTGCATTATTTTTCTTTCTCTGAATAGAGGATGTGGGGACACCTGCTGTCCACAGACATAATTGCAGCGCCCTGTGCTCTGAGCCCAGCAGAGCCATCAAAGCTGCGCCTGACTCGGTCAAAGAGGCAGAGAGCGGAGGCCGGAAAAGAGCTCGATCTCTTCTGTCTCACAGCCAGCGCAGAGAGAGACACAACATCACTGAGAGGGAGCGCAGGTGAGCTGCGGTCTGCATGCAGAAACTCCTTTTCAACGGAACTGCTGCATTAAAGTCAAGTTCCTAAAACCTTTATGCTCTAAATCAGGGGTCTTTTACCCCTCCACGGTGGCTCTTTGGTTAAAGAAAAATGAAAAAGTTTCTAAATTTTAAAAATTACCTGTAAAGTAAGAAGTGGGAAAGTAGTAAAGGTGAAAAAAGCAAACTAGCTCAAACTTTAACTCATTTACAATCACTTAAAGGTCAGTGCCTATCACAGTCGAACTACATTTTGATACATTTTTCTGTCTTTTCCTGAACTACAAAAAAATCAATGGATGTCAATAAGCGCAACCAGCATTAAGGTGCACCGAATTATTAAGAACATTTTCTATTTTTGAAAAAAATGAGGAAATTTAAGTGTGTTTGAAAAATACGGCAGAGGTCACTTTATTAGCTTGGATTTCATTTTAGTTTGTTAGATTTACATTTCTGGCACCAAAAACAGTGAAATTACCTGTTTTTATTTAATCACTGCTGACATTAAGATTTCTACTACAAATTTTGCTACATTTAAATGATCATATGTGACAGGGTGTCTTTTATTTTGAAAGGAACTTTTGTCAAAAGTTTAAAAAATGTCTGTTTTCTTTTAATGTTTGTATTTTATTTATGCAAAATAAACAACAGTTCCTTTATGTTTATCATAGTAGTAACAATAGCATAAATACAAATCAGTGTCATTTTTTTAAAGGATGAAGGAAGAGTTTGTGGCTCCTACTTGGTTGTAGTCGGTGAGAAATCAACCCGAATGTTTCTTTCAGAGTTGAAGGTTGCAGCCCTCTGATCTAAACGTTAGCGTCTTTACATTTGTTTATAAAATACTTGGATTTGAATTGAAATACTCCCTTTTTAAAAAAAAAAAATAAAGAAGAAGTCAAATAAAAATTATAAAAAATTCCTAAAGATGTAGTTTAACGATATTTTAGCATTTATTATCACAGAAAGAAATGGATGTTGTTTGACAAAAATGTTAATATCACCATATCAGGGAAATATTTAACTATTATATCCTTAGAGCTGATAGTAGAGTTTTTGCTGCAACACATGACACAATAACTTTTAAAAGCCTTTTTTTCAGTCTAATTTGGTTTCCAGACTTTCCCTAAACGGTTTTAAGTTAAAGGCGATAGAACATTTAAAACAAACTTTTAAGCCTTTACTAAACATGTCTGATGAACGTCAGGAAGAGAATCCGCCTGTGCTGTGATGAGCTGAACACCATGGTGCCGTTCTGTGACCCCTGCACTGACAAAGTGACCACACTCACGTGGACCACCACCTTCCTGAGGTACATCACCAAGAAGTATGGAGACACGTTTAAAGAGGTGAGCCTGTGCGTTTGCTGTGTCTGTAGCTGATGTGCTCTTTCAAGCTCCAGACGATTGACTGTATTTGAGAACTGGACAGAATAAGTGTGACTTCACCTATAGAAACTAGTTTAGTGAAATTAAGTCTATTCAGTTGCTTTTTTTCCCTTGAAATCTGTCAATCAAAGACTTTATTGAGGCATTTGATTGACAAGTTTATTGCCTGAATTACTTGCACTACAGAAAAAATATTTAAAAATTATGATTAGCAAGAATATGTTTAAAAATAGGTGACAGAGCAAGAATAGTTATTCTGACAAAACCAACTACTGAGTAATATCTGTTTATTTCTCAATAGAAGTATATGGGATTTTGGCTTCTTGGAACCAACTTCCTGTTTGGAACCCAAGGGGTTTAGTCCAGTTCTCAAATACAGTCAATGGTCCATACATCATTGGAATATATTCATTTTTTTGTAGCACAAAAATGATTATTAAAAAAAAGAAATAGCTAGCTAGTGATAGTTAGGGGTATGTATTAGCAAGAGTCAGGCGATACGATACATGTCTCACGATACGATGTGTATCATGATATATCCCAAGACTGTTTCAGAACTTGTATTCACTTTTTTAAGAGTATGACTTAGAAAAAAAACTCTACCTGAATAATAAATGTTATTTAATGCAATAAAATGGTAAATTCATTTTTTAATTATCACAAAATTAAGCACTGCAATAGTGTACAAGTTGCTTTTATCTAAGCAAATTCATGGCGCTCTTCTTTTGGTAAATTAAAAAATATTCATTTTTAAAGGTAATAGTATTTTCTGATTTCCACAACAAAATATTTGTCAATATAAGAAAAAAATATATAGAATGAATGTGTCTTGACCAATAAAAGTATTATGGAGGAAATAAAGTGCTGCTTATTTCCAACATGGATAAATCTAGCATTTAAACTGTTCAGGAGCCGGAACGGTACGGAAAACAAAATTAAGATGATAAAGATGGTAAAGAATTATCTAAATATCATCTTGTCAGCATTTTAAATCAATACAAGTATCGGCAAACAATGTATCTCCCAAAAAAGATCTTTCCCTACACCCCTAGTGATAGATAGTGTCTGGGAAACAGATGGTACACACATGGGTGGACAGAGGTAGATATACAGTAAGAGGACATTTTTTGTGGCTGTCTGCACAAAATTTAGATAAATCACTAACCTCAACAGGCGGACTTAAACAGTAGCGAGTTAATCAGTTTTATTTTTTTTTGTTTTGTCCTCAGGAGTTTGTGAAGCTCTTTGCCCATAAAAATGAAATCTCTCTGAAGTCCAGCTCCTCTCCAGACCAGCACCCAATCCAGCAGGAGGTGAATGAGGCTCTTGACACCTCCCTCGCTGCTGAACAATAAACTTTTTTTTTTTTTTAATCCATAAAAATGTTACATTTTATTGATTTGTCTTTGCTGGTGTTATCGGGGAGGGGGTTTACTCTTGAAATGTCTGAACCTGTTCACTTTCTAAACTCCATGTTAAAATCTTGTTTTTATCCAGTTGAAAAAGGATGAACTGGTTTAATGGAGCAAAAATGTTTACTTAAGTTTTTTAAAACAAAAAGTTTGTTTCTTTTAAAAATGTACTAAAATACTAAAAAGTTTGACTTAAAATAAGTTCTTTTAAAGCTTGTCTAATGTATCTGAAGTGTGCTGTTTTCTTTTGACGTGTAGAAAAGAGTAATATTTGAATGAAAAGTGGCTTTATTTGGTCTTTCTTACAACAACGTCGCCGTAGCATCTTACTGTACATACAAGTCACCCACAAACAATAAATAGAATTAAAGTAAATGTATATTTAATAGTTACAGCACCGGTGGGATATAGTGGACGTGGTCATTGCAGATAGGAGAAAAATGAACTTGTAAAAACTAAAAAAAAAGCCCCTAAGCCTCTTAAATGATGTTTATTTCACATTTCTAATTTATGCATTGACAATTTTTAATCCTGGTTTTGATTCTTAATCTTCACATGTGATTCAAAACATTTTGGCAGAAAACAAGTTACTAAAAAAAACGTCCATATTTTACACAATAAGCTTGTTAGTTGAGGTAACAGCTGGGATTTACACAATGGGCCATGATAAGAGCACATCGACATCAGACAGTCACGGGTGTTTGGAGCGTGGTTATTGATGTCGATGTGGCGCTGGACGACATGTACAAAGTTTTTATACACAAAGCGATTGTTCCAGTTTGCACGTCTGCGTGGTGATGTTTGGATTGTTGTTCTCCTGCACTCTTCCATGTCTCTGCCTGCTTTCTTCCTGGGTGTCACGCGGGGTCTTTGTTCTGTTTCTTATCACCCTCGCCTTGGTGACCCTCCGTTCTTCTCCAAATATCTGATGTTACTCTCGCCATCTTGTGACGCTTGTATTTCAAATAAAGAAACGTTTTTAAGAACCAGTCTCTTCCTCGTTTTTTATCCTCCCTCGTCGTAGTGGAGGATTTTATGCTGTAGGAAGTTTTTTTGTTTAGTTTTTGGGGTTGGAAGATTTTCCAGCCACTGATGCTCCCTGGCAGGCTGATGTATCACAGATCCCAGGAGGTCCCTGGTGTCCTGTCCTTCCTACTCTGCCCGGCTCTCCGGGCTCACCTGGATCTCCTGGAGATCCATCACGCCCGTCTTTGACAATTCCAGGTACTCCTGGTTGACCTGTGAGAAGCAACGCACATAGTTGTAGAGGCAATCATAAAAGTTATGTATCTTTCCTTGACTTAGAAACCCTTCATACCTTGGTGTCCTTGGTCTCCAGATGGTCCATCAACGGCTTTACCGACTGAACCCTTGTCACCTTGATCTCCCACATCACCTGTATTAAAAACACACATGCTAGTGGCTATGTAGCACAGTGTGCGACACTTCGAGACTGGAATATTATGGTTTGACTGACTCCATGATTTAGTCCAGGGTTCTTATAAAGTCTTAAAAGCATTGAATTTATGAATTTGGAAAATTATACCTTAAAAATTTCTTGAATTTTGATATCTCAGCCTTAAAAATAGCTTAAAAACATTCCTTGTCCCAGCTGACATCTGGCTCAAAACAATACGTTACAGATATTGGTTGACAGTTTTATGTAACAGCGGTGAAGATTTACACTAGCAAGACTCAGAGCTATCATTATCAGATGGGGGGGATCAGGGGCGGGAGCTGCTCAGCTCAGCTCCAAATGCCACGCCTCCTCAGAGGAGATTTTGGAAACAGAAGCTTCAGATCAACATGAAAAAAGGCTTTTTAAGACATTTAGGTTGTGGGATTCTGGTTACAAACTTCATAAGTATAATTAAAACATTACTGGGAACATTTTTTTAAATAAAAAATAGTCATAGGGGACTTTAAAGTGAATTTTCTGTTTAAAGCCTTGTTCAGTGATATTTGGGCTTTCGCAACTCATGAAACGTGTGAGAGCTCAGTACTTGTGAACTAGTGTAGCACGATTCATGCTTAGGGGTTAGCCCTGAAGTGATTAGTACCTCTTATGGGATGCTCCACTTTTTGTTACAGTAAATTTGTAGCATATACATTACAGTGGTCCCTCACTATATTGTGGTTTCGTGGTCTCAGTGTTTCACTGATTTTAGTGCAATTTTAGTTGTGTTATTTTCTTAAAAAGCGCACTGTGTTCTGTTTGTGTATAAAAATTGATCTTAAAATTGCATATCTGTGGGTGGCAAATCAACTCTATGCTTCACTACCCTTCGCCAATGGTCCCACCCGCAACTCAGAAGTAAATTTCTTATGAACTATGTCCTAAAATGACACAGGTATTTTGATTTTAGCTAAAAAACAGCATAATTGAAAGAGCACTGGGGACGCTTTAACAATAGATCAAAAGATGATTTGAGTGAGTCTTGGAAAACTATAACTTCACACGCTAATTTCACTAATTTCGTCCCTAATTCAGAGATAAGAGCTTGTTTTTATAACTTCTTTTAACAATTTGATTACAAGAAAATACTTTTTCATACCTCTGGGGCCTGGATCTCCAAGTTCTCCTGGCAGGCCTCTGTACCCCGGTGGTCCACGAGGACCTGGATGCCCAATAGAGCCGCCAGAACCAGGCTCTCCAGGCGAGCCGGCAGGGCCGGGGCGTCCCACCATCCCAGGTGCCAGGGGTCGCCGCAGGTTGGCAGCCAACTGTGCTATCTGATCTGCAGGATGGAGAAGAGCCCAGCAGTGAATCCTCAACTATGCTTTCATGCAGACCAGGAAAGCAGAATCTCACCGTCAATCATGGAACCGCACAGCTCTCTGATGTGCTGCTCACTCGCCAGTTTCCCCTGAGACACAAGAAAGAAGTGTGACCTCACCCAACCAGCGGGTACGACAACTTCTCAAGAGTCTTGAACAGCTTAGGGTGAAGGGCAAATCTCAGACTCACAGGTACACCTCTCTTTCCTGGAAGTCCAGGCACCCCCTGTTCACCTTGGAAACCAATTGGCCCTTGCTTTCCCGGAGGCCCTCGTGCGCCGAGTTCTCCTTGTGGCCCCGTCACACCCTTCGGCCCCAGTTCACCTCGTTTCCCTGACTACAACCAGAAACGATCATTAGCTCAATCCTTGTAAAAATAAAAACATTCTGGAACAAGAAACATGTAATATGTCTAAATACTGACTTGAAAAGACAGACGGTGTGCTGAGAAACAGCAAACAAGATATAAAGAAGAGTGAAGTTAGTCTCCAATTACACACATGCTAATGCAGCTTAGTTTGACATGTAGAAATATGAGGAACCAGCAAGAAAGCTAAAGATGTGATACTTATCATTATTTAATCCTGTTAAAGCTGGAATGTTCAATCGTGTGCTGAGGCTCTGCTGCGAGGGCAGCAGTTCAGAGGGAACATGCGGTCGTTTGGTGAACAACACTCAGAAACAAAATGACTATTGTTGTTAAAGAACTCAACCAAAGTCTCACTCCGATCATCTATTGATCTATTGTAAAATCATTCCCAGTGGTCTTTTAATTATGATTATGCTGATTTTAGCCAAGCTCAAAACATAGTTTCTGCAGAGCGGCAGGAGTTCATTAGAAATTTGAGCTGAGCACAGAGCTTCTGTCCCCTCCTGGTATATTTTCTACATCACATTTTTTTTTTCCAAATAGCACATCTTCATCTGCCACTGATTCACACAATCTTTAAAAATGTCCTCCATCGTGAGAAAAACATGTTAAAGTCACCAAAAACACAATTTTCATCGGAGTGAGTCTTTAAAAGGCAGATGAAATGATCTAAATCAGTGTTTTTTTTAACCTTTTTTGAGCCAAGGTACACATTTTTCCTTAACAAAAATCTCACAGACTCGATATCCAAGTGATGGTAAATGTTTTAAGATCAGTGAAATGGGTAATTTCCCACAGTTCACCTGACCATCTCTCATGGAACACTAGTTAAAAAAACACTGATCTAAATAAGCAAAAATATATTTTTTCTAGTTTTCTTAAACACCTTACCTCTCCTTTTTGTCCAACTGGCCCGAAAGTTCCCTAAAAATACAGGAAAATGTTTCAGCTTAACTTCTGCAGGTATGGATGGATTTTTCTTTGACGGTTAATTGGTTTGTTTAAAAGCCAATTAACCAATTAAAAAAACTTACAGGCTCCCCGTTCTCTCCTGGTAACCCATCACTTCCTGCCACGCCCTAAAGTAACAAAGTGGTTATTTAAGTAAACATGTGGCCTAACATGTGGGGGTGATCAGAAATATGTAACAAACCATGTCTCCCTTCGCTCCAGAAGCCCCCACCGGGCCCTGCAGAGTTTGGAAGAAAGAAAGAGAGAGGCACAAGAAATGAGAGCCATGAAAAGAAATGAGAGTATGTGGATTGGGGGTGGGGGGGCAACGAGGTGGGCTGGTTGACGGGGAATGGGACTGGCATGAAGGCCTGCTTTGTTCTTTCCCCAGGTTCTGAACAGGAGGTTACTATGTGTGTGCAGACGGAGGCCGTGCTGAGGAGCCCAACCTGACACACCAACACTCAAACCACTGCGGGGCTCCGAAATATTGCTGTGCTCTTCTGCTCAGGCAGGACTTTTGAAGTTTTTGTAGACCAAGAAAGTGAATCCAGGATTTAAATGAATCTCAAACTGGTAGCAGCAAAATATATAAACTCTCACCCTGTCACCAAACTCTCCACGAATCCCTGTTGGTCCTGGAAGTCCTGGATCACCCAAAGCTCCTTTGATTCCCTATGGAACAGACGCACTTATCATCTACTTAAAACTAATATTAATGACAATAAAGTTAAATAAAAAAAACAAGTGATGCTAAACTACTGACCTGAAAGCCTTTCACTCCCAAAGGTCCAGGGTTTCCAGCTGGTCCAATTCCTCCCTAATGGAGAAACACAGTTTGGTTTTACTGAAGAACAAGTCAGTAAATGAAGATTCTGGTTTTGTGAAGCCGGATTTATCATTCAGGAACATTTGTGAGGATTCAATCGAACTCCTGCAAACTTGTACCTTTTCTTCATGAAGGGTTTAATGTGAAACAAAGATCTCTCTGTTCTCGAATCCTCTTTTTCTCAACTATTGCCGTGGAGGCAATTTCTGTTTATTTTACCATTAAGAAAAAATTGACTCAAGATATACACCTAACACATTTACATGTATATTAAAACTTACTGCCACTCCTCTGGGACCTGCAATCCCCCTCTCTCCTGGGATGCCAATGTCCCCCTGGAGGATAGATGTGCAAAAAAAGTTTAAAAATCCCACCAGGTGAAAATTTTACCTTTAATGAGACCCCCTCTGTTACATACAGGAAGACCTGGCTCTCCAGAGGGTCCTGTTTCTCCAGGTTTCCCTGGATCCCCCTGGAATCAAAGACACAAGAGTTTAATGAGTTTCTTTCCATTTTCCAAGCTTCACTTGATGCTGGTCTGGTTAAATTTTACTCACAACTTCTCCTTTTGAGCCCTTTGCCCCAACTTTTCCTGCCAGACCCTAGAAAAGAAGCAATTTGATGCTAAATGCTTCACTTCCAGTTTCTCCCACTCGTTTGAAAGTTGAAAACACTCACAGGAAGTCCATTTGGCCCTTTTTCTCCAACGGTTCCATGGCGTCCAGCATCCCCCTATTAGGAAATAGACAACACAGTCAGTTTTTATTTCATCACACTGAGACTAAAAACTTATTTTGCATGGAAGTCCTGGTCAAGAGGCAGCAGCACCTACAGATGTAGGCGAGCAGAAGTTCAAGCGTTGCCTTAAAAAGCATCAATATTTCTTCCCTTAAATGACCAGAGCCATTCCACAGTGCTGTGACATTGTTTTATAACCTCTAGGATAAATAGCGTTTCAAAGACATTAAGCATGTAAAACAGATCTCCATAATACAACACAGACACATTTTTGTTTACATAAAATGGAAAACAGCTTATTTTTAAAAAGTAAAAAGCCAGTTTCAGTTTCTTCACAAAATTGTACTGTTGTAGTTCGAATGTTATCAAGTCAGTACACAAATGTATCTAAACACGTGCACCACTTGTATGCACCACCCTCAAAAATAGTGGGGATTATTTAAAGGATGTAATCCCAATCAGTAAACATCATAATGTATCAGCATGGAGGACTAATTTTAGATTAATCAAAAAAGCTGTTCAGCAATGCATGCTATTTGCAAGGATTCAGTTTCCAGTAAATGACAGTATCCTGGACATATTCATTTATATTGGTGTCCGAAAGTTTTGGACCAAAATGACTAATATCAATTGTGAAAATGAGGGTACCCAATGCGGAACCCTGTAAGGGTATCAAAACTTTTCTCCCTCTGATCTTGGGGTAAAATATTCAGGAACAGCTCACCTTCTCGCCATCCATCCCTTGAGTTCCATCCTTCCCATCTCTTCCTGGCATTCCCTGTGAAAGAAGTCACCAACATGGTTTGAAAAGCTGCCATTTATACAGATGACAGAATGTTTAGCACATAAGAACTCACAGGGTCCCCTTTGGGTCCTGGTCCACCAGGACCGCCTTTGGGGCCAATTTTCCCCTATAAAAAAATTGATGTGTTACCTTAAACATTTTTATCCATTCCAACTTATTATAGATCAACAACTTCAACTTACCACTTCTCCTTTGGGTCCTTTAAATCCCTGTGGCCCTCTTTCCCCAGGATCACCCTGGGGACATCAGATGAACACACACACAGCTATTCATTGATGGGACCAATAACCTGTTCCAACTTTGAACTTCTACTATGAGTGTTTGCGATAAATCAAACAAACAAGCAGTGACTCACTGTCTTCCCGATGACACCGGCTATGCCAGGCTTGCCCCTGAAACCTGGGAAACCCTGGAAAAGATGATAGTTTCAAACATAAGGGTAATTCTTTTATAACAAATATTGTTGGGATCTGTCTTTCAGGCTGCTTACTCTGTCTCCTCCTGGTCCAATTGGTCCTTGTAAACCCCTCAGACCACGTGGGCCCTGAAAACGCAGCATTAAACCACCTTAAATCATTATGGGAAAATATTAAGGTTGTTCTCCATGGTTTTCTTCCTGTATCTTACCTGTAGACCCACAGTGCCGGGAATACCTGGTGGTCCCGGTGGACCTTGGTCTCCCTATAGACCAAACGAGACACTTAAACCAAAGGGAAGACAGAAAGTGGGGCAATATTCTTCTCACAAGCTCAACTGACCTTTTCTCCATCTTTCCCCTGCTCTCCCTTGTCTCCTTTGTGCCCAGTGTGTCCCTGAGGGAATGATCACACAAAAACATGATGATTGGAGGACATACTGTCATGACACCCATAACTTTTAAGAAGATGCAGTTTACTTTAAAGCCTGGCATCCCAGGAGGACCAGGGGGTCCAGGGGGGCAAATTGCAGGACACTGTTTGGGACAAAGACACAAAAACTGAGAGGCTCTGCAAAGGAAACTTCCTTTTGTTCTTCATTTGTACTGTCAACACCTTACCAAAAGATCACCATTGAGATCCTGAAGACTTCCCGGAAGCCCCTAAGAAACAGAAACAGATCGTGACTTTTTTTTGGGGTATCCATGATAAATATTTTCGTGGAAAATAAAAATGAAAAAAAACTTACTGGAGGCCCATCAGGACCAGGAGGTCCAGGAAGTCCTGGAAGACCCTC
The DNA here is from genome assembly GCF_002922805.2 of Oryzias melastigma. Lineage (NCBI taxonomy): Eukaryota > Metazoa > Chordata > Actinopteri > Beloniformes > Adrianichthyidae > Oryzias > Oryzias melastigma. The sequence goes on along the minus strand of NC_050518.1, from coordinate 14,768,249 downwards.
GGGACCCTAAACAAAAGCAATAAAGAAGGACATTGGAAGAATTCTAGCCATTTTGTCTTTTTATTTCCTCCTTGTCCATTGACTTTGTAAGAGAACTGGACCAAGTGAATTTGACGTCACCCATAGAAAATGACTTGTTTCTGGTTCTAACGAAATTAAGTTAATTCAGTTGCCATATTTCCGCAACACGACCGTTGCCATGCTGTAGCCATTCATCAGTAAGCCTTGATTGGTTCTAGCCGGTCTGAGTCTACATTTGTATGGCAATCACTCTCTCAAATCAGGAGTGAGCTTGTTAGAAGACCACACCCTTCAACTGAGAGCGCGCTCATAAGAATCTGTCAATCAAACATTTCAAACGTTCGACTTGACACCACCTACTTTTATTGAGGCATCTGATTGGCCAGTTCATGACTTGAATAACTTGGACTACAGAGAAAATTTAATTTAAAAAAGATGGATTAGCAAGAACATCAAAAAAGGTAGAGCAAGAATGGTTGTTCTGAGAAATATAATGACTGAGTAATAGTTGTTTATTTCTCAATACAAGTCTACAGGATTTTCGCTTTTAGGACCAGCAGTCCTAATTCTAACGTCGGGGGAGGGGTCACTCAGTACTGTTCTCTTGAACAGCCAATGACTTTGTTGCATTAAGGGGAGACTATCACAACTAAAATGACCCCGCCTCCTTCCCAGAAAACATTTAGAATGTCCCACTGACTGCATGGGACTAAATATAGTTTGACTTTCAAACTGTAGCAGTGTCCACCTCTAGTTTGACACTAAAAGTCTCATTTACATTCACGTGTTTTGGAAACATGATAAGCTTGTGACATCACAGAAGAAATGTCATGTTTGGAACCATTAAATTCATTTAGAGTCACTTTGTACTTTAAACTAGCTTCAAAGTGGAAGTCATAGTGTAAACTGTTCGATGTAGGTACCAGGGGACCAAAGAGCAGTCCAAAAGTCAGAACACAAAGAGGTGCAAATTTAAAAAATCTGGTATGAAGTGTGGTGTGGTTTTCATTGATGATAAGGAAAGGCTATAACTGAGTTTTACTCGTTAAGCAAGACAGTTTTTGTCAGTAATGATGGGATGATTTTAGGTTGTCCACTCTCAAAAGTGCAGTGCGAAAGTGGACCACACCAAGTGAATGTGTAAAACTTTCAATATTTTCTACTCATTTGAAATTAGTCTGTTTCTAAGTGTTTATTACCAAGACATGTAAATGAAGCAGAATAAACAGAGTGAATAGGGATTCAGTAAAAACACAAACCAGTCCTTAAAAAGATATTTCATTGACAAAGTTTTGTGAGCTTTATGTGATCCAATGAAGCTGAGAAATATATCAGAAAGAGACCTACCGCTGAACCCTGGGGCCCAACTGCCCCCGGGAACCCATTGGTCCCTGGCAGTCCCTGTAAACAAAAATACAAGGTGTAAGCAACACATCCGAGTGCTTAAACATTCTCAAAGTACTACAGGTACATGGATGTCCAAGTACTACATGGATTCAGGCTGCAGTTTGGTGTCAGAAGTCTACTCACTGGAGCTCCTGGTCTCCCTCTGCCCTACGGAAGACACAGGAAGGCAAATTAAGTCACCACAATCAAGAATAAAGCTACCCCTCAAGCACGAGTAATCAGGTGAGTCCAACACGAACAGATCTGTTTTTTGATCATTGGTGCCACATATATGTGGAGTTACTTACAGGAGGTCCAGGTGGACCAGGAGGCCCCGATTCACCCTGTTGATGAGGAGGAAGAAACACATTTCTGGTTTAAAACTTTTTTTTAATAACTTTAATTATGTTTTTGAATTACTGATACACCTTTTTTTCCAAAATACAAACATATTTAGTTATAATTTTCAATTTTTAATGACAGATTAATGAAAAGTACTGTCTCCTCTTCCATTAAGAAGCTTAAGAACAGTTTTAGTATAAGTGTGACTTATTGAAAAAAACGTTTTCTATTTGGTTCAACTAACAAAGCAAATTTTTAAACATTTTGGTTAAAATAAATGAACATTTTGTTTACATGACGTTTCCTGTTAGCGCATACATGCTATTAACCTTTAAACGAGGCAGATATTTGTGTTAAAATCTGGATTAAAAAAAAAGAAACAATATAGAAATTTTGTCACCTCCAAGTTTTATTTGTGTTGCAAAAATTCCAGATAAACAACACTTGAGTGCCAAATTCCTGTAAACCTAAGTCTTAGTGCAGTCTCTACAGTACTAAAGTGAAGACGCCACAAATTTACTGATGAACAGGGGAAGCTACTTTGACCTTTAACCTTGTTTAGAAGGCAAATTTTTCCTGTTATAATTTTTTTGTCACTAGTGTTTCACTCTATTGACTTTTTATAAGTATTTTTTCCTTTTTTATTATTATTTTTTTTTGTTTTTTTTTTAACATATGTACGACAATAGAAGCTAAAGGCTTATCTGATGTTTATGAGACCTGCATGGCCAGAACACTGTTCAGTTGCAGTCATTAGTTCAGCTAATTAGATGGAGGTTTAAGGGGTTTGGAACACTACTAGTTTCTTAGTCTGCAGTTTTGTTGCATTCATCCCTTGGTGCTGCAGAGGATTTTTTAGTGGTCACATCTGCCTCTATGTCTTCATCTCTTTTAGGTTTGTCTGCACCAGATTCGAAAAGGAAACAATAATATCTACAATCTTGGGGATTGGTAGGGAACCGGGGCACATTCTGGAGCGGATTAAGATAATCAGACCTCATTCTGATCCCTCATTAAAAATATTCCTGAGCCTGCTTGACAAATTCAGGCTGACACAGAAGTGAAGCTTGAAGCACGAGCTGCAAAGTTAGCAAAGATGATCTGAATGTTTGTTTGAGTTGAGCTGAATTTTAAAATCTACATTCGTTCCTCTCAGAAGACCGAGAGACCCTCACCTGCTCCCCTGGGGGTCCATCTCTTCCAGGAGGACCATCGGGTCCGGTTAAACCCTGGAGACAAAGAATCACATCAGCTCTCCTGTCTTGTTACTGAGTAAACTTGATCTAAATGTGGCTTTGCTAGCTCAAATGGATCACATACATTCACTTTTAGGAACTAAATCAAATCAAATAAAGTTGTTCAATAAGAACTGAATGTGTAGACACTCACATCGATCCCTGGAAGTCCTGGCAGTCCTGGTTTTCCTGGTACACCTGGTATTCCTGCTTTTCCTTTGGGACCCTACAAAGAAACAAGTCAGACTGTTAGACCAACTGAACCACAGACATGATTTTTTTAATTTGAAAAATTATTATTGGAATCCCAAAACAGTTTTAAATTAAGATTATGTTATTAGTTTAATATATATATATATATATATATATATATATATATATATATATATATATATATATACATATATATTAATGTTTTATTTTAGAATTCAGTTTATTTTCACATAGTAAGAAAACCCCCATTTGATTTTTTTTTTCTTCATTATTGTACATGTTACAAAAATGTTGTTCACCTCAAACAGATCAAAGAAATGACTTCTAATGCAGATTGTTGGAAAACTCTACATCTGACATCAAAAGTGAACTAGGTTTGGGACATTCAACACAAGGCAATGTTATTGAGATGTGAAACCAGAAGTCCAACCAGAACTCAGGAAGAATATTATTCCAACTCATTTTTAAAGTTTTTTTACTTATTATTTCTGTGTTGAGAACATTTGAAGTAGCACTACCAAAAAGTACACACAAATCTGGTCACAGCAAATGTGAGCATGCTGAATAGATCAATACAGGAAGGAATCCCTGTATGTTTACAGAGATGCCTGATGTGATTGTTGAAAGAACCAATCTTTGTCTTGAGCTTCAGAGTCATTCTCAAGGAAAAACACGAATCTTCAGAATCTTCATGCAGCCCCACATCAGAATCTACTCAAGCTTTCACACAAACGTTTGAAACACAAACGCCTGTGAGCATTTGGAGTACCATAATGCTGGTTTTGGTTGACCACAGAAGAAGAAAGCTCTCCAAATATATAACAGAAAAATAAAGATTTTTTTTTAAGTGTTGCAATTCTATAGTCAAACAAACACTATAGTTCATCCAAAAAGTGTTGAGGGACTTAAAACCTTAAAACCACCACAGAGAGTGTTAGAAAACGTAACTTTATTGAGAACTTGGTGTCTGAATTAATTATGCTACATTAGTGGTTGCTCATTTTATTCGTTAGATGCAACATTTGAATCTTTAGAAATATAAACACTTTTAGATACGGCCAATTGTTAGATTAAAGTTGATCAAATCTTGATGTAGACCTTTAGGAACTCACTGAAGAAGACTTCCTGCAGCACCATCGACAGAAGGTTTTAGTTGAAGGTGTACAGCATGTGTCAAAGTCAAGGCCCGGGGGCCGGATCCGGCCCTCCAGATCATTTTATTTTGTTGTTAATAATGGCCCGATGTTATCTTTCTAACCTGTATCATTTTGATAAAATACATTTTTTACAAAGAGTAAAGCATTGAAGGTTATTTAAGGTTTAAGTTGATTATTCTGGAATAACATTCCTGTCTGATTTTATTCATCGTAATGTTAAAAAGTTACGTTTTTAAAGTTTTAAAGATGTTTTGGATTTTGGCCTCCTGTGCGACTGAGCTTGACACCCCTGCTGTACAGTAATACCAACTGTAGACCAGAAGTAAACACTTAAAGGAACAACTTTTTAAACATGTCAGTCCCAAAACTGAAATGTTTTTTTTTTATTCCTGTTTTGTGAATAGAAATGTTTCTGCATAAACAATCTCAGTTACAGATACTGGTTTTTGTTAAATACTTACAGGTTTCCCTGGGAATCCTGGAGGTCCTGGTTTCCCCTAAAAAGGAAAGAAAGGTAAATATGTGCATTTTAAATATATTATTTGTTTTTTGTACCCTAAGAAACACCAACTCATCCTGCTGTTACGCCTTTTTTTTATCAAAGCTTCTTTTCCTCTTTACAGGGATAAGGGACGAGCAAAATGTCTGAAAGTGAAGCCGATTGGTCCCATGATGCCGGCCGGGAGTTTGGTTTGGATTGGAGGGTGAAGGTGCAGGAAGGAGGTGCGAGCTGAAACTCTAGATGCTCTCACAGGCTTGGGGAATGCATGAATGAGCCCTCTGTGTCGCCAAACTTTGAAGGAGTCTGAAAATATCCAAAGCTATGACAACCTGGAGCTTTTTAAAAAAAATATATATATATATAAAAAAAAAACATGAGGCATTAAATGATCTTTTTGTCAAAGATTTGAAAGCATTACCATAAATTAAATTGAGTTAGCAGACATTTATTTAGAAGCCCATTTATAATTTATGTCTATTTTAATGATCTCATTATGCGGTTTCCCCACCAGATCAACCAACTTGTGATTGAAGATAAAAAACTGTCAGTTTATCATTACAGTAAAGCAGAAGTTATAAGTGCAGAGTGTCAGAGTATGTTTTGTAAGAAGGAATGTCTCTATATCCTTTTTATCAAAGTGAGCTACACACGTTAATCCTGCCTACTAGCTAAAAATAATTGATCACATCTGTAGGAGAAGCTGTGGGAGGAGTCAGCCAGGTGGAACCTGGTCTTTTGGATCAATTTTATCCAATTTGGCACAAAAGCCACCAAAGATAAAATAAAATTTACTGCAACTTCAACACATGTTAATTAGCAATACGAATACAAACGGCAGATTTTGCAAAAGAACAAGAATTAAGATCAAATGTGTTCAATTTAATAGATGTTCCACTGTCACATGTCCATACGCAAGCTAAAATAGTGCAATAGTACACATTACAGTTGTGTTAAGATGCTAATTTTCAAGCAATGTCCCTAACTCACATCTGTGCCATCTCTTCCTGGTGACCCTGAGGGTCCTTGCAGCCCCTTGGGTCCTCTGGGGCCTGGCCTCTGCAAGAGAAAATCCGTGAAAATCAGGTGTTTGAGCGAAAATTGCTTAGAATTTTGGTCGGGAAAAAAAGTTTAACAACTAAAATCAAAAATGAATGAATGAACAGCAATAGTAATTGATCTAAGGAGGTTTTCTGTTTCACTGCAACGCAATAAAAATTGCAAGAAAATAAGAGAAACCCCCCCAAACTTCAAACACAGGAGCTTTTTAAAACTATAATGACCATTTTTAATTATTATTATTAGAGTAATGATTTGGCTTTCCTTCACCAAATAAATTAGGACTTTCTCCAGAGTTGAGCTCAGTCAGGCATGCTGAAGAACAGAGGCAGCTTTGTGCACCCTCACCTCAGACCTGCACATTCCACAGGTTCAGAGAAACAACAAACGATGCAGCAACCTGCACTCAGCTCCTCTCAACGCTCAGCTGAAGATCCGAGGGGAAATCTACCCAAAGTTAGGTCAGAAAACACCTTAAAATTCATTCCTATCCATAAACCATTCGGGTTTGAGGTCACAAAGCTTCATTATGAGGCAATAAATTGCAGCATTTAAGATTTTCTTTTTCTTAATGGAGTGCTGCATCCGGAGATAAGACATCCAGCAGCGCGTAAAAGGCGCACCAGCTCCTGAACTCACCTGGGCTGTGGAGGATGCCAAAAGCTGGCACAGCAAGAGCGCCCCAACAGCAGAGAACACCCTCATGCTCTCTTCTCGTCCTCTCAAAGCCCGAGCGCGCACCCACGGAGGTCAAATGTCCGGTTCCTGCTCCGGTCTCGCTGCTGCTGCTGCCTCCCCCTCCTGCTTTTACGCGTCCTACCGGCGGAGCTTTCCTTCACCCGAATGGCTGTCCTCCGCGCTCCCACATAAACCCGAACCTCCAGCTGAAGGGGCCGAGCTCAGCCTCACACTGGGCACGCGGGGGTGCTGGGGTGGGGGGTGCTGGAGGGGAGGAGGGTCCACCAAAAAAGCAAACCCTCTGACTAGAAAGTACAAACTAAAAAATAAATAAATAAAATTAACTGATTAAGGAAAAAAGCTGAAACAAATCTATTAATTTTCAATTTACAGTGTTAAAATAAGTAAATAAATAAAATCGATAAAAAAAATAAACTAAAGAAAACTGAGTTTTTCTGACAGTAATGCTAAAACAAAGGCCTACAAGTGGAATATATATATATAAAAAAACAGACCCCTAATAAAAAATAATGAGACAAACTGTAGAGAAATAGCAGCTCTTTGAACTTTTCCTTAACAAATAAAAAGAATGAAACAATTAAACTGAGAGAAGTTCCAATGAACATACTACATTTCCCACAATGCAACGTTGGATCCTGCTTTTGTTTTGTTTCGTCACAACGCTACTTTATTGTTGTGACATATGAGTATTTAAACCTTTCATGCATGAATTATGATAAAATCATTGTTTTAACTAAATGATTTCATTCGTCTTTAGGGATAATTTTAAGGTTAACTTTAAGTTATATACAGATATATTTATTGGTCCTCCAAACATCAATGTAATTTAAGGAAATTTGTAGGTATAACTGTAAATATTAATTTAAAATATGATATCATGTTTTAATTGTGATTCATCTATCTCTATAGACTAACTTATCTAAGACAATGTCTCTGAATTGGGAATTCCTATCAAATCTATGAACTGCTATTTCTGAGCTGAGCATCTTATTTATCTGAGTATCTTAAGGTGTATATCGTATATTTGCTATCAAAGCTGTACACTGCTGTGACCTCCATGTATGAAAGGGTTAAAATATTTTGTTTTCAAAAAATTTAAAGGGTCATAAATAATTTACACTCCCAAATTAAGAAATTCACTTTTAAATGTGATAACATAGCTGCTCTTAGCAAAAAGTAAAGTTGTGCACTTGAAGTTTTTTTTTATTAAGCACACTTGAGTATACATTTAACAAGCATCCCATAGACTGTGTATAATATACTCAATTAAACTAAACTGAAACATTTTAAGTTTAAATTATAGTAAGGAAACTTCAAGTACACTGCATCACTTTTAGTACACGCTACTTAAGTACACTTAAAAAGACACAATTTCGTTAAAAGTGATTCTTTTATAGAGTGAATTCAAATAGGTTAATGTAAAACCAAAAATATCTTCCTGAGTAACTTCTGATCAGAAAAAACAAAAAAAAATTTTTTTTTTAAGATCATGTTAGCATAAATCTTGAAATTAAGGAGGTAGGCTACATTATTTATGATATTGTTGGGTTTTTTTGACGTGAACCCTGAAGTTGTTCCCCTCCGATAGTGAGAGAAAAGGTTGATGTGTTGAATCAGAGAAGCTCCAGTTTGTCCCACCGGTACAAAACACGTTCCGTGGGTTGTTAGCGTGCTCTGCTGAAAACTGATGCTGTGGGTTCCTTCTTGGTCATTTCCATTTAATATGTTAAGAAATCAAACCAAACTTTATTTATATAGCACTTTACAAGTTCTTTACCAGACCAAATCCAGGCCTCGAGGGCCGGTGTCCTTCATGTTTTCCAACTAACCTGCCTTTAAAGCTCCTTATTGGCCAAACACACCTGATCCAGGTAATCAGCAGCAGATAAGGCAGGATTTATGGAAAACCAGCTGGAGGACGGACCTCGAGGACTGACTTTGGACACTTCTGCTTTATTCTTGTTCCTTCACCAACTACAGCATGACTTTTACTTTAAAAGTTCAGCCTTTTATGAAAAAAAAAAAAAGAAATCCGAAAATATGATGACTTTATTTTGCTCCGTTAACAGCCAGGTAGGTAGCAGGAAAAACATCACAACTTGTATAAAGTTAGTACCATCTTATCAGGTAAATACAGTAACTTCAACAGTAAACAGAGGAAGTGCAAATACAAAAGAAAAATCATCTTTCCAGTTTGAACACTTTCACAGACTGTAAATGAAGACTTTCAATCATTCCTCATTTTTGGAAAGACAAACACATTTTACAATCACCAGTCTTTTCACATTTTTGGCGA
>NC_050518.1:14758737-14759213 GCF_002922805.2 Oryzias melastigma | reverse complement strand
GGAAACACAGAAACGGCTGAAACCAGGAAGAGTTCAGTGCAATAACATCTTAAATGCCAATGACTTCCGAAGGCTAAAACCTTCAACTGATATGCATTCTTCAAAATACTCCATGAGTTCTGTGGAAATATTCATCTGTGTCCCTTTTATTTCAAAGAATAAGTTATTTCACCTTTTATTAAAACTTAAAAAACACAAAAGCAGCAACGACGTAAGTCGGTTTATGAGTCCTCTGATCCACAGCTTATTGAGTCAAACTTAAACTCACAAAACCAACCGGACTCAAGGTAGTAACGGACATTTGTCTAAAGATTCACCTCCTTAAATATAAGATCAAGCCTTACAGGTAAATAAATTGTTCAGCAAGTGTTAAATGACTCAAAGAGCCAGAGAAGAGAAAAAAAGGTTTTAAGTCTGACTGACACTATTTTTGGTCTGTTTTTGGATTTGTTTCATGTAAACGAAAATATGGGGAC
>NC_050518.1:14750664-14758504 GCF_002922805.2 Oryzias melastigma | reverse complement strand
GGTACTGTCTGGATACTACCTAGTCAGGACCAGATACTACCTGGTGAGCACCAAATACTATCTGATGAGCTCCAGATACTATCTGGTCAGCACCAGATACTACCTGGTTAGCACCAGATACTATCTGATGAGCTCCAGATACTATCATTGAGCACCGGATACTGTCTGGATACTACCAGGTCAGCACCAGATACTATCTGGTGAGCACCAGATACTACCTGGTAAGCACCAGATACTATCTGATGAGCTCCAGATACTATTATTGAGCACCGGATACTATCTGGATACTACCTGGTCAGCACCAGATACTACCTGGTGAGCACCAGATACTATCTGATGAGCACCAGATACTATCTGATGAGCTCCAGATACTATCTGGTGAGCACTGCATACTGTCTGGATACTACCAGGTCAGCACCAGATACTACCTGGTGAGAACCAGATACTATCTGATGAGCACCAGATACTATCTGGTGAGCTCCGGGTACTGTCTGGATACTACCTGGTCAGCACCAGATACTACCTGGTGAGAACCAGATACTATCTGATGAGCACCAGATACTATCTGATGAGCACCAGTTACTATCTGGATACTATCTGGTGAGCTCCGGGTACTGTCTGGATACTACCTGGTCAGCACCAGATACTACCTGGAAACTATCTGGTGAGCACCAGATAGTAGCCAGAATTCTCTAATATTTCTAAAAAAATTGTTTTTCCTTGTAACTATCCGGTGCGCACCATTTACCGTCTAGTGAGCAGGGATGCTATCTGGTGAGCATCAGATACTATCTAGGGCGCACCAGATAGTAGCCAGAATTTTTTTTTACTTCAATCTTTTTACTTTGATGTCCTTTAAGGGGGTCCGTAAAAAAAATCTATTTTCAAGCAAAAACAAAACAAAAGATGATCATCAAGTAGCTGTCATATTTGGCAAACATATAAATGTAACCCTTTCTTTAAAGTGAAAATGATCCATATCTTAGCATGAAGAACTGTAGAAATAAGGCCTTGAATTGACTTTGTCCCCTGTAGCTTTTATCCACTGCCCTGTTTGGTCATGAATTCTCCACTTTTTGATCTGAGCTTGAAGGGTTCGACTCCATCTCCACATCCTCAGACTCACTGATGCTTTTCTATTCCACGTTTTCCTTCCCTTTCGTCGCCGATGGACTTCCCGGTGATGATTCCTCTTCTTCCATCTTAGCCGGCGCCTGGCTGAAGTCAGTCCGAGGGATTTTGCCCTCCCTTTCGGAGGAGCGTGAAGGGGAGTGTTTTGAGCTTTTAGGGGGAGTCTGTAAAGATGGACTTGTTGGACCTGTGACACAAACTGTCTTGTCTTCCAGCTGTGGAGCGTCCTCTGCAGCGCTGCTGCTGTTTGGAGGGACTTGGTCGTCTTTTTTCTTCTTCGCGGGTTTTTCCGTTTCCACGTCGGCGTCTGTTTGCATAATGTCGGCCTCTTGTGTGGTGCATGTCTGCGTGCTGGGGTCCGCCTGGACCGTCGTGACATCAGGATTGGGCGACTGGTCCATTTCGAGAACATCATCAGAAGAGTCGCTTCCGTTTCTTAACTCGCTTTCGGATTCAGTCGAAGCGTTCCCGTTTCCGACTGGCTCGGTCTCAGGCTGTTTGCTCCTGTCCTTACTTTTATCGCCTCCCTTTTGAGGCTTGTTATCTCCTCCCTCCTCTTTCTGCTGCACACCTGTGTCTCCGTCCTTGTTTTTACTCCGGGAAAGGACCTCCTCCTTCCCGTCTCCGTTTCCAACGGCCTCCAGCCTTTTCTCCGCCTTCCGGAGTTGCTTTTGGATTTTTCTGGGACACCACACAAACTTGTCCTTTGGCTCAAAGTGGAGGTAGGCAAAGCGCACGAGCTCCTGCCGCTTCTGTTTGTTCAGCACGGCGAACAGAAAGTAGTCGAGGACGCTGCGCTTCACGCTGCTGAGGGTCTTCTTGACCAGAGTTTCCTCCAGGAAGAAGCGCACCAGCGGGGCCTGGTAGTGCTCGAAGCCCAGCTCCCCCAGGCTCTTCAGGATGCGGGTGATGCGGAGGTTGTTGTGCATGTTCCTGCAGGATAGGAAGCATTTGGAGACATAAGGACATATAATAACAAAACGTCAATCAAGTTAGAGATATTTTATTAGCACCTCTCCAAGTTTCCGAAGCGCTCCTTCCAGTTTTCGGCGCGTTTCACCTCTCCGGTCTCCTTGTTCACTAAGCGGATGCCGTAGAAGCCCAGCATGAGCTCATAAGACTCCACCAGCCTCCTTTTGGCGACCTCGTTCTTCCTAAACTCCTAGTGACGACATAAAAAAACAGCAACATTTTAACAGCAATTATTAAAAAATTGTGATTGAAATCAATTAATGGCACAAAAAATGATGGCATGTGAGTACTAATCTTCACCTTCTTTTTTATATATTTTTGTGTATATATGAATATTCAAATCTGGTTAAAGCAACACTGGAGCTGTAAAATGATTTGAAAAAATATTACGATGTGTTGAAAAGTTTTTTTTTTCACTTAATAACTAAAATCAAAAGAGGATGTTTCTATGTTTGGTCACATATTGGGCTTTGATTTTAAGCAAAAACAACATTAAATCACTCAAAACTTTAATATCAAAAACTAAAACTCATTTTTAGTTGTTTTATTTGATCAAACTTTGTTCTGGTGTTTGCTGTTGGACAGATCGCCTCGTATAAAAAAAAAAGAGAAAATCTCTATTTCTGGTTTTCTTGCACTGCAAAAGAACGCCCACCTGACACATTTTTTCTTTTAAAATTACATCCTATTTCTCTTCTCTTCCGTTTTATTTTATTTTTTTAGCAAGTGTGAATGATCAAAATTGACAGTGATTTGATAAAAACTGAAGGCTGTCCTTTAAAAATATTATAGGAGCAGATCAAGCTGTAAAGAAATGCCAATGACTATCAAAACACAATAAAATAGCTAAATTCCAAAACATGTTTATATTAATAAAAAAGTGATAAAAATATTACCTTCCTATAAAACAGTGACATTTGATGATAATAAAACTCCTCAAAATGAGTAATTTCAGAGGTCATGACTGGCATAAACAAACATCTGGTGCATTTTATAAATCACTATTTAGGTATTTGAGTTTATTGATAGTATTGATATATGAATGACAATGCACTTTTTAAATTTTATTTAACCAAAATTTGCTCTTTGCAGACGCCTCCACATGTTTTTCAGATCTGTTGTCCCAAGCAGATCTTTAAGACTGGATGTGAGGAGTTTGCCGTTTAGACATCTGCTGGTCAATTCCAAACATGTTTGTGGTGCAGGTACCTCAATCTCCTTTTTGGTGAGTTCTGAAGCCATGTAATTCACGCCTGGTTCCCGGAGTGGAAACAGCCTTATGATGAGACAGAGATAAAAAAAAAAAATTGATTGAATGACAGAAAACATTGAGAAGAAATACTGTCAAACTAATGATAAAAATTCAGATTTGTGAGTCAAAGGATCATATAATCTGCAGCAGGTCCTGCAGGAAACTACATGAAAGTTAATCAGGAAAAACAACATTAAAATATAAAAGAAGAGACTTCACACTTATAAATGAATACATATTAATAAATTACTGTCTGATTTTAAAGGATTTATTAGCAAATTATGTTGAAAAAGTAGTATTTGGTCAATAACAAATATGCAAGATTTCCGTCCTATGGTCAGGTGAAACATAAATAGAACTCTTTGGTAAGAACTCTACTCATCGTATTTGGAGGAGAAAGAATGCTAAGTAGCAAACAGGAGAAATAATCCTGCATCCAAAGCACACCATACCTACTGTAAAGCATGGGGGTGGAAGCATCATGGTTTAGGGCTGTTTTTTCAGCAAAGGGACCAGGACGACTGATCCGTGTAAAAGAAAGAATTAATGGAGTCATGTATCGTCAGATTTTGAGTGAAAACCTCCTTCCATCAGCAAGGACATTATATATGGAACAGTGCTGGGTCTGTCACCATGACAACGATCCCAAACACACTGCCCAGGTAACAAAGGAGCAGTTTCGTAAGAAGCATTTCAAGGTTCTGGAGTGGCTTAGCCAGTCTCCAGATCTCAAATTCATAGAAAATCTTTAGGGGGAGTTGAAAGCCTAGGTTGTCCAGCAACAGCCCTAAACATCACTGCTCTAGAGGAGATCTGCATGGAGGAATGGACCAAAACATCACTGCTCTAGAGGAGATCTGCATGGAGGAATGGACCAAAACATCACTGCTCTAGAGGAGATCTACATGGAGGAATGGACCAAAACACTACTGCTCTAGAGGAGATCTACATGGAGGAATGGACCAAAACACCACTGCTCTAGAGGAGATCTACATGGAGGAATGGACCAAAACATCACTGCTCTAGAGGAGATCTGCATGGAGGAATGGACCAAAACACTACTGCTCTAGAGGAGATCTACATGGAGGAATGGACCAAAACACCAACAACAGTTTGTGAAAACCTTGTAAAGACTTTTAGAAAATGTTTGACTGATGTAATTGCCAACAAAGGGTATTGAGTTGAACTTTTGTTATTGACCAAATACGTATTTTCCACCATAATTAAAAATTATTTTTTTAAAAATCAGAAAATATGATTTTTTTGATTTTTTTCTAATTTTGTCTCTCATAGTTGAGGTATACCGAAGATGAAAATTACAGGCTTCTCTCATCTTTTTGAATGGGAGAACTTGCACAACTGGTGGATGACTAAATACTTGTTTGCTCCACTGTATTCTACAATTACAGTACCAGGATAAATCTTCACAGAGTCCAGACTTGAACCTTACAGAGAACCTTTGAAATGTGATGGACAAGACTTGAAGGTCCGATTCCCATCACCAAAACAAGACTTTGACAAAAAAACAAGCTATTAAACCTCTAGAGAAGAATAAACAGTAGAAGTTTGTCAAATACGGGGAAAAAAAGGACAACCAATGGGCAATAATTCTGACCTGAACCAATCAAGTTTGTTTATATCAAATGTGTTTCATAAAAATGTTTAGAGGACGATAAATTCAAACAAATTTAGCAACTTGACACAAGAAATATCTGTATAGCTACAGTGAGCTCACTTGTTTTTAATCAGACAAAAAGCCTCACTCATTACCACTGAATGTAGGAGTGAACCCTCTCCAGCCGCTTGTAGTCATTCCTCCATTCTTTGAGGAACGAGTCAATGTAGATGTCTGCAACCAAAGAGAGAAACCATGAGTTCCATCGCCGTTTCTACCAGAACCTGGACCAACGTCTCAGTGTTTTACCATCAGGAGCAGAGGGAAACTTGTTGAGATAAAACTGTAAATTATTCATTTTGTCCTCCGAGCACTCGTCATCCGTCAGGTTCTGTCAAAACAAATCAGCAAATAAAAACAAATTATTTTGACAGCCGCGTCGCGTGTTTCCTGTGGTGTTTTGTACTTACAGGGTAGCCTCTCCTGTAGTTCTGCATGTCCCTCGCTGCCCTCATATTTCTGGGGGTGTGATGCCACTGCAAGATCAAACGGATCGCTATGCGTCAGACATTATTCAGTAATAAAAAACACTGAAATTAGGATTATGCAGTCGGTGAAAGTAGACACGAGAAGTCAAAAGCCAAAGGAAAATCATTCCACTATATTCTCCCTAAAAACCTTTGCCGTACATCTAAAACACAGACGCAGATTATTTTATGTAACTGTTGAAAAATTTAGTGGAGCATGGAAACAATGTGGGAACAGTATTTATGATAAAAAAACAAGATCTTTATAGCCAGATTGCAGAATATTTGGTTAATTTATTTTATACATTTTTAAAATTAAATTGCCAAAATGTTTTCATAGAAACAGATTTCTTTCTTTTTTAAATCTTTGATGATTTGACTTGAAAATCAGAGAACAAATATTCTCTTCATGGTTAAAAAAAATCTTGAATAAATATTGAATTATCAAGGTTTAAAATGGGTCGCTTTTTCTTTGATGTTCTGATTTCATTTGTTCATAAAGTAAATATTTCATTAAAAGGAAAGATCAATTCTTGAGAAAAATAATCAGTAATTCCTTTTTAAAATTTCAAAAGTGAATACCAGTTGAAATAATCTTGATTTACTACAAAAATATGTCCTTATTATCTGTTCTAAAATCTTTTTTCTCATCAAATCAAAAAATAACATGATTTTTTTTCACTTAATTGTATTTTTTTTCAATTAAAGGCTATCAGTTCTTCTGTCTTACTCTCAAATAATATATTTTCAAAGCAGAATTAAATATAAATTAAAACCGTTCATTTATTTACAGGAGAACACAGTGGGATTTCATTGCCTTCTTTTAACCAGCCAATATTTAATCAAGTATTAAGGAATGCAGCTTCTTTTTTTAAAAAATATTGATCTTTTTATTATTTTTTTGTGGATTCCAGAAGACTTTTTTGACTTCAATAAATAAGAAAAACATTCTCATTTGTTCGCAAGATAAGTTACTGCAACAATATTATGTCAAATTAATATTTTTTTATGAATAATTATTTACATTTAAAAATAAAACACAAATTTTAGGGGTTTTGTGAAGCACTTTCAGGTAAATAGTGATTAAAATAAATAAATTAGGGGTTTTAAATATTCAAACAGTACATTTTTACTTATAAATGAATAAATAATGCATTTATTTACAATAATAAAGCAATGTAGCACAAATTATAATAGATTCTGTTAGTTTTTTTTAATAACCAGCCTTTTTAACCTGATTTTCAAAATAAAATCAATAATTTTTTTTATATTTAAAGATTAAAATTCTATTTAAAAATGAATAAATAATACATTTATTTACATCAATAAAGCAATATA
The DNA here is from genome assembly GCF_002922805.2 of Oryzias melastigma. NCBI lineage: Eukaryota > Metazoa > Chordata > Actinopteri > Beloniformes > Adrianichthyidae > Oryzias > Oryzias melastigma. The sequence goes on along the minus strand of NC_050518.1, from coordinate 14,751,669 downwards.
GCACAAATTATGATAGATTCTGTTAGTTTTCTTAAATAACCAGCATTTTTAACCTGATTTTCAAAATAAAATCAACATTTTTTTATATTTAAAGATTAAAATTCTATTTAGAAATGAATAAACAATACATTTATTTACAACAATAAAGCAATATAGCACAAATTATGATAGATTCTGTTAGTTTTCTTAAATAACCAGCATGTTTTACCCGTTTTTCTAAATAAAATAAATTGAAATGTTTATATTTTAACAGTAAAATGTAGCCTAAAAATGAATAAAAGACATCTCTTTACAAAAATAGCAATGTAGCACAACTAATAATAGATTATGTACATTTTTCTTAATAACTTTTTTTTTTTACCTTATTCTCAAAATAAATTGCAGTGGACTCTATTTAAAATGTCCACAATATATTTATTTATTTATTCTAATGAATTGGTGATTTGGTGAAAAATAAATATAGCATATTATATTGCAGGCTAAAAATAAAAAGTGGAGCATCCTTAAGAAATACCCGACAGCGTGACACATCTGTTCAAGATTTTCTCTCAATTTCTATCCAAAATAAAGCAAGAAAATTGGGAGATGCTGAGGAAGACTGATGCTACCGAAGCAGAACATTCAGATAAAATATCCACTCTGAAGCAGATGTTTGTATGGATCTATGGTCCTCCGAGGAGGACAGATTGTCTCCCTAATTAATATCCCGACACCCCCTTTCTTGCTAGGCTAGTTAGCAGGGCTGTGGAAGTGGGCACAAGGCTAACGGCTGCCTTCCACGCTCCACACCGGCCGAACCGGGCGCCAAACCCACCGAGGCTACGGCGGCACGACAAGGTTCTGCTGCACAACGGGGTGTCGGACGGTAAATGGAAGCACGTACTATGGCCCACGCAGATTTGTTTTTGTCTTGGTTTGACCGTCGGGTCTGGCTCTCTCCGGCCGGGTCGTCTCCATCACTCTCTGTGTCCCAGGTCGAGTCGTATTCACAAACACAGTCGTCGT
>NC_050518.1:14704875-14750607 GCF_002922805.2 Oryzias melastigma | reverse complement strand
CTGCAGCAGGACCAGGGGAAAATGCAGTGTTACAGCTGCATGTTGAGGACACACGGGGACGGCCCTGACCATCCGTCTCCGCAGCCGACCATCGCCAGGCTGCAGCTTCTCCTCTGGCGGCTGCAGCGCTGCCTTCACGGAACCCCCGCTCGGTCGTAAATATTTCAATCAATACAATCCGACACATCTAAGCTTCTTACTGAGGACAGTAAAACACTTGATTTAGAATATATATATAATCTACCTATATTGATCCATTAATGCTAAATTAAACAATTATTAAGTGTATTGGTCTATTATCTTTATTCTTACAGTAATTTTTTGCAACACCTCAAATGCTTTCTATTTTGGAGGCACTTAAACTGGACGTCGAAACACTAATATTCAAAATGTCCGATTGTCTTTGAATGCGTCCCAGTAGCTGGTACTTTTGAGTGAGGCTGCACAGAAGCTGAGTCAGACAGTCTATGAAGAACAGGAAAAAAAAAAAAGGAAAAAAAAAAAACAACTCCTACACCTTACTGTTATGTAAAGACAAGATATAAGAAGTAAAGACAGGTGAGCAAAAGTGGAAAAACAACACGTAAAATTTGAATTTAAATAGTGTCGCAGGAAAAAATGTAGAGAAGTGACACTCAGGTAATGATGGTGTAGGACACAAAATACAGGAGCTTGGTGGAAGGAATTCAGAAACTTTAATAAACTTAACAAAACCATTAACAGGAACATATATTAAAAAAACAAAAACGAATTACATGAAAACCAAACATTCAGGTTTTGTCCGAATTCCTTCACTACACAGTGCACTATATACTGCAGTTTGCTTCTTTTAGTGGTGTCCAAATTCAAGGACTGCATCCTTCCAGGGGTGTCAAACATACAACCAGCCCACAGGCTGTATCCGGCCTGCAAGATGGTTTAATCCGGCCCAGTGATGAAGAAAAAAAAAACATAATAAGAATGTTAAAAAAAACAAAAAACAAGTTTGTACCCCCAAACTTTGGTTAATTGAAGAAATGGCTGCAATGTGCAATTCCGCCACTAGAGGGAGCAAAAGAAAAGAAAAACCTGTCTGGGTAAGATGCAGTTGGTTCCCTGCCAGCCTCACCTCTGTTAAGTTGCTATAAAATTATCAGGTTTGATGCCACAATTACCAAAATTTCATTTTTCAAAATATAATATTAGTTCTATAATAATAATAATATCATTAACAATAATAATAAGTGATTACGCTACTAGGTTGTTTCAGGCATATTTTCCAACTGAGAAAAAAACTTAAAAAAAAACATAAAAAAAAAAAAACAAACAAAAAACAAAGCTGCAGATAAAAAGACCATTGGTTACTTTGCTGTTATGTTAGTGGTCCGGGTTGAATGTGGCCCCTGAACCAAAATGAGTTTGACACCCCTGAAATACACTAATTCCAAAAATCGAATTTCCTACGAGACTCTTAATGCTCACTAGATTGGGGAATATGGACCACAATGCATTGTGTCTCAGCTTTTTTTTTTTTTTTTTTTTTTACATTTCTTGTATGAATCATCTATGTTTTTATCTTCAGAACACATTGGATCCATAAATAGGCTTTGTAAAGTGTTCATACTTATTAGGTTTTACTTCCAGAAATTGATGATGATGTCATAGTTACCACAAAAAAAAGTAGTAAGCATGGTGTTTGAATTTCTTTTAAAATCCAGAGATAGTCCTTCACCATCCATCTATCCATCCATCCATCCATCCTTGACGTTCCTATAGGATTAATAATTTGTTTGGCTTATGAAAAATGTTGCACTGTATTTTTATTTGTTTTTTTCTTGTTCTCTTTAATGAACCATAACAGATCCCAACTGAATCTGGTTCTTCTGGAGGTTTCTTTGTTTAACACAGAGGGAATCCTTTTCTTCAGATGCTCAAATGCATGTTCAGTATTACATGTAATATGTCACTCATTTTCTCATTTATTTATTTATAAAGCACCTTTCAGGACCAGCCAAGGAGGCCCAAAGTGCCCAAAGAGAGACTTTCTTAAAAAACCCAAGCCGGCAGAACATCAAAAGAAGAACCAGCTGATTTATGTGAACCAGACAGCACTTTATCTCATTTAGTGTCTTATCACAACAAACAGCCCTCTCTCCTCTAACGTTAACCACTAGTTCGGTCACTTCCCTAAACAAACCCACTGAGCATGCGTTTTATATGGGTATGTTTGATTTGTTCTCCAGGGATGCTAAATTAATTCACAGTCAAGAAGGCATATTTCTACGCAAGTTGGAAGTTTGTTCGTTTGTTGGTTAGTTTGCAACGTGATAAAAAAAAGTGTATAGTTCAAGATAAGACAATAATGCAGTGGTAGAAGTGAAACATGGCATTTCTAATGCCGGGTCTGCCATTCTCTTTGACACACCTGTGCATTGGTGCTAATCTGGTCAATAGTGATGTCACAGGAAGTTCTGGGAAGACTGGGGTACCATAACAACACACCAACAGAGTTTAAAAATGTGGAAAACATAAGAAAAATAAAAGAAAAAGTGTCCAATGCAATATCTGTAATGCAGAACTTATGTTCCATGGCCGCACTACGGTTTTGCATGAGCATCTGAAGAGACAGTACTTTGTGACTGAGAATGATCATGCGGAAGAGAGAGCTTCGTCTAAAATAAGAGGTTGCAAAGCCTCTGATTGGATAGGTTATGAATTCTATATGACGTCGGTTATCTGGAGTTCCATTAGTTGGGGTGACACATTCGCCACATCTGACCCATCATGAGACCCTTCCTCTTATGGGTGGACTCCAGCCTCAAGAAAATGGAAACAGAAACTACGTATGAGTATTCAGACAGCAGGAAAGTTTCCATCCCTAGTACTGACTTTACGGTGATTGGCCTCATCAGTGATAATGATGAGACGGCCTACAGGGAGGAGGTGCGGCACCTGACAGCATGGTGCGCTGAAAACAACCTGCTCCTCAACATCAACAAATTGAAAGAACTCAGTGGATTTCAGACAAAAAAGAACACACATCCCACCCACATTTACATCAACGAGATGGTGGTGGAGATCGTCTCCAGCTTCAAGTTCCTGGGGACTGCCATCTCAGAGGATTTGTCTTGGACTACCAACATCTCCAACCTGGTTAAGAAGGCCCATCAGCGACTCTTCTTCCTGAGGACACTGAGAAAACACCACCTGTCTCAGTCTATCATGGTGAACTTCAACCGGTGTGCCGTGGAGAGCGTCCTGACCAGCTGTCTCACAGTCTGGTACAGATACAGCACTGCTGGGGACCACAAGAACTTGCAATGGATGGTGGAAACTGCCCAGCGCATCACAAGACCCCCACTTCAATCTAATTATATGTACTCACTTGATCAAGATGGTTAAAAGTTTCTGAGCAAAAAGTTATATTGTAGCATGATGACTTCTACTTCCTCTTCTTTCACCCCTCTTTCCTGCCCCACGTGTCATATGTTTAGTCGGGATCCTGCCTCATTTAGTGAGGATAATGGTAGCCTGACGCCTGACAGAGACGATCAGAGATTCTCAATATAAACTTAGAATTGCTAAATCCATGTCAGACACAGTCATTTTCTCTGGTCCTCTGCCTGACCTTGTCAGTGATGAAATATTTGGTTGCTTCTCGTCTTTGAACTCTGGTTAGCTAGATGGTACCCAGAAAATAGCTTTAGCTTTGTGGACAATTGGTGTGCATTTTGGGGAAAGCCTGGTCTCATGTGGAGAGATAGTATCCATCCCACTTTCATTATTATCCACATCAGCTCTGGAGCTCTGTTTTTTATTCTCATTTACTTCACCTTTCCTCTATTCTTTATTATTTATTATATTTGGCTCTCTATGCTTGTGTTTGGTGCTGTGTGATTCACATGTTGTTCCTCTTCCCCAATCCCCTCCGGTGGAGCTGGTTGGATTTCAGATTCCAGGTGGATCGCCTGTGCTCCTGTTCTTGGCCGTGGACTGCGCCTCTGGCTCAACTTGGCTATGGACCTCACACCCACCTATCCTCCAGTCCTATCTGGTTTAACTCTATTCAGACATGTAGTTTTAGAGTTAGATAAGCTAATTCTTCTTTAATAGTCCTGGTAAACTGCATGTCTGTCCTTGGAGTGGATCTCTCCTTCATGTTGGCATCCCTGAGGTTTCTTCAATCAAGTTTTTTTTAGGAGTTTTTCCTTACCAGGAAGGAGGGTCTAAGGGCCGGGATACCCAGTTTTATTTAGTTTTTAGCTGTTGTTTATATATCATGACCGACCTTCTGGTACTGTAAAATTACTGTCGTGAAACCCAATGAGGCAATTCTTTTGTGATATTGGGCTATATAAATAAAATTGAATTGAATTAGGCTTATTGAGCAGATAAAAGTCTGATGTTTGTTAAAAAAGAGGATGAATTAATTGACAGCATGAGGGAGAAAGGTCCCAGCAGCTCCTGGTAAAGCATTTGAGTTTGCTGAAATTATTTCCTGAATGGGATTGCTGGCTTTTTCTCCAAATGGAAGCAAATCTATTTATTGTCAAACATCAGGCTTTCAGAATATCCAAAACGACTGTCTTAAACACCTTATTTTTTCACAACAGAGTTAATATTATAAAAGATTGGTACACAGGGATTTCTGCACCAGACAATCGTCGTTTTCAAGTTCAGATTTGATCGTCTTGAATTTTCTCAAAATGAGAGACTCTAAAAAGAAAACTAAAAAGCACAGAAATGGTCAGATTTGATTTGTGTTTCCATCAAAAACATGTCACATTAGTACATGTCATGTGGAGCCAAATGGTTTCTTTTAAAGCAGAGAACCCATTTCAGTAAAACATAAATAGGATTCAAACTTGATTTGAGCGCCCACAAAAAAAGCCAATGAGTAATCTGGTAACACGATACTGAAAACCTCCCCTCCCTCTGCTCACACATCCCCGCACAGTCACTGCATGACCTGTGTCCACGCTCTGAACTGTGAAGTACAGCAGTAGAAAAAGGACAGGCATGTCAGCACGCATGTACAATTGTTGTTTTTACAAGGGGTTATTTCACCAAAATAGCTTTATGCGCTTTCACATGAGATTCAGCGCTGAATAGCCGCTGGTGTCGGTTACTATATTTGTTCTTAGTTACTGTGGAAACCAGAGAGCTCTGCAGGCATCCAGCATTCTCTGCCGTTTCCCTCCTCTGCTTGATGACATAGAATCACTTTTTTGTTTTTTTTCTCTGCGCCAGCTTGAGACAGATGGAAAGATCTGCTCGGCTATCACGCGCAGAGATTAGGAAAAGTCTCGAAAGCCACATCCGAAGCCTCCGTCTCTGCTTTGGCGTGCTGTTAGGATTCATTTGCAACTTCTTACATCCGTTCTATCAGATTCTCACTTTCCACCGTCTCACTGCAGAGATTCTGTCCATGCAGGAGTCACCGCGTTGCACACATAGAAATATTCTGTCTATTGTAACTGAGCAGTCGACAAGAATTTGCTTTTTTATGATTGATTTTAATGACATCAAATATTAGTATAATCTATTTTTGGTTGTTCCAGTTGAATACATACAAATACTTGCAGACTTATGGGTTGATAAAATCTATTTCCACTATAAAAAATTTCCTAAAAATGAAATATCTAGAGAAATTTCTTTCTTTTCACATTTTAAGCAATTATAGACCAATTTATAACAGTAACAGTGATTTTGCTGTCCTTCATTTCAATAAATATCCTTTGTTAAATTTTGTCTCCCAGGTAAAATAAGTGTCATAGTGCAGTTTGACATAGTATATGTTATTGAAATCTATTTTTAAGATATAAATGTAAAAATCCAACAACTTCATAACTATTTTATATAAAAGCTGGGGCACCACAGACTGCTCCATGAATCTCAGTAGTCTGCAGACTGTTTCAGAGCTTCTAACAACAATAACTCATGCTAACCTTAACCTTATGCATGTATTTCTATCCATTTTGAATAGTTTTTGGTAAAGGTTTAGCAGACTTTTTGCCATTACCTGGGTTCAGTGTTGTCCTAGTTCTTTTCTGAGCATTAACCTGTTCTTCATCCTATAAAATGTTGCTTTTAGCACAAATTCTTTCATGTAACATTGGTGCTTACTATTTTTAAACCAAATTATTTACAGTTGGTAATTATGTGACTGAAGGTTGCATGTGGTCCACAGACATTATGGCTTTTTATGGTTATCTGTTGGATTTAGACACAGATCTTTGCAGCAATTCAATCAATCTTAAAATAGAATAGCTTTATTTTTATAGCACTTTTCACAGAAAGAATCACAAAGTGCTTTTCATAAAGGCGGCGTAAAATCAAACCAAACACAAAGAGGTAGTAAAATCCACTATTAACACTTTAACAACCGGAGCTCAAGTGTTTATGTTCTTTGATTTACTGTAATTATTTAATTGTCAACACGATCAACGTCATTCCAGCAGATTTTGAAGGAGAAAAGCGGCGTGAGAAGTATTTTTGAGTGTAAAATTTACAGTTTGGTACTTACAAGAACATCTTAAAAACACGTTTTTAATCTGTGTGGGTCTTTAAACAGTCATTTGTTGAAAATCTTGTGATAAGATCTTTTTTTTTTTAAATCTACCACTCTGTATATCTGATTGTGATCAGACTGAAATTCTATAGGAAAGCATCTGTGTCCTGAATACATTGTTTATTTGTTCATAAAAGCGATTTACTGTCATAACGTTTAAGAATGAAGCTCAAAACTGACTCCATTACAGTCTGATATGTGAATATTTTTTTTTACAGTTAAATTCTTAGACAAACTTAAGTTTGTATATGCTTTGATTGTCAATCTGTTTACTTTTGTAACACAATCCAGCCTGCTATCAGTTCAATCAATAAAATTAATCATTTCTCTGAGTCTTGTGATGGAATACATGCACATTTAAATGACACTAGAAGTATAATAATAGCCTTGTAGTCATGACAGAGGGATTGTTTTGGTGAACAGACAGTACTGAGTCATACTTTGCAGTGTGCTGCTGAATTTTCACTGCAGAGTTTCATAAAAAACATTTGAAAGAGTCTGTGTGTTTAATAATGACAACAGCCAAGAAGAAACAAAAAGCAGAAGAAATGGAAAACAAAGGTTCCAAAACATGTTAGTCCTTTTAAAAAATCCAAATAATCACTAAGCGTCTTTACTAAACACTTTAATTTGTTCAAAAAAAATGTGTATTTGTTGCCATAAACATTTATTTCCTTAGTTCAGAATAAGATGATTCTTAATTTTTCTTATTAACTTCATGCAGGTGAGTGAATCTGTCATTTTAGATGAAAGTCATATTTGACTTTCATATGTTTCCACGTTTTGATTTACATAAACCAAAAAATGTTTACATTCTCAGATACATAAGGTGATTAGCGCTCTCTTCTCACAGCGAGAAGGTCCTCGCTTTGAATCCTGACTGAGACCTTTTTGATGTGCAGTTTCCATCAAATCAACTTTATTTATAAAGCGCTTTAACACAGCCAAACGGCTACGAAGTGCTGTACAGTAAAACTCCATGTTTTCTTATGATAGAACCCATGGAAGGGGATGAAGGGAAAACAGAAGTAGTCCTAAGATTGAGCCCTGTGGGACCCCAGAAGACAGAGGAGCTGTGTCCCAGGTAAATTTAGAGAAGGCTCGCACTCGTGGTTCTACCAGGTAGGATTTAAACCAGGTGAGAGCGGCATGTTCTTTCTAAACTTCCTCCCACACTCCAAAAACAATTGATTACTCCCTTGGTGTGAGTGTGTGTCCTGCAACAGTAGGTGGGACAGGCTTCAACAACCCTGTGACCCCGAAAATAATAGAGTGAGTTAAGAAAATATATGGATAGTTAAAGCTTTCTTTTATAATTTTGTTTTTTATTTATCAAAATTTTATCTCAGAACTACAAAATGAGTTTAAAAAAGTGGGTCTTCAGCCTTTTTTTCTCCTTTAGATGTGTGTTTCTAAAAAGATGTTCTTATCATACATCCCGACGCTCACAGCAGGGGTCCTTGTGTTTCGCTTTGTTCTTTTCCCCATTAACAAATTGCACAAAAAGTATAAGGATGTATAAGTGACATACAAATATGTGCATAAAAACACCTAATATTGAGTGAAATGGCTCTTTGTCCTCCATGTTTTCCTGTTTTTGATTCCTGGATTAACTGTACCTGAAGAGGCCGGTGACAGCACAACCCATTTCACTCCTTTAAAAGTCTGGATTGTTTCCCCCGTGGGAATCATTTCCCCCTCTCGTTTTTAAATGGATTTAAACTGAAGCAGTCTGTTGATGGATGGCTGCGGTTTCTCGATCCCCTCTTATCAGCTGATGTGTGATTATGTTATGCTTTGCTTGTTGTATCAAAATAGAGCTTTGGGCGTGCAGATTGAGTCACTAAAACAGAAGCACGGGGTTGAAGAAACCAAAAAAAAGGAGTATAATTCACCTGCAGAGTAGATCTGATTTTCCTTTACTCCTAAATCTTTATTTACATATTTTCACAAATTGATTTAATCTGAGCATCATTTGCAGAATGCAGACGAGGATCATTACGGTTCTATTAGCCTCAGCCTGTAAACTGATTGGCAAAACTCTGCCTTTGGTATAAGTACAGTTACCATAGCAACCAGCTTCACCTACAGTGCATTTCCAGAACCATCTAGTGTAGCTGTCTTGTTTATTTAGCCACTGTACATACTGTGCATGAGTATTTATAAACGTAGAGATGATCTTTTGTCACGATTCTGATCCAAATTATAATTTTTAAGGCAGCTTTATATAATTGCATTATTGTTTGTTGGTTTTGTGTTTAATCATTTTAACTATATTTGAGCTATTTTAAAATCTATTTATAATCATATGAGGATTTTTCACTTGCTAGCTAAAATATGTTTGATTTCCAAACATCATAATTAGGATTTAAAGGTTGGAGGCTGATTTGGAAAACTTAACATTTCAGAATGTTGCAAAAAAAAAAAATGAATAAATGTAATTTAAAACAGTTAAAGCTTAAAAATGATTGATAAGAAGGTGTGTAATTCAGTAACAGATGCAGGTCTGCAGGCCTGGCTGTCATTTGATGTCCACCGGTTGCTGTCCATGGTGCTGGAGTTCTCTAATGTTAGGCACACACCTACATCACACGCCGCTTTCATTGGTGACTGCTCTGCGCATGCGAACAAGTAATCCCAGAGTGGTTTAAACAGATGTCCATATCAAGATTAGCAACAACAACAAAAAAAAAATGCATTTTCTTTCCTCAAATACATGAAGAAAACTAACTAATCCAGGTGTGACTTCTCTGCACGCGCCTCCTGCCTGCGTTTAACGCAACAGGCTGCCGCGCCAGACTGGTGGTGGTGGAGCGTCGGTGCCACCTGTGAGTGTCTGCCGTCTTCCATGCCGTCATCGAGGATGAAGAAGCAAAACGTCCGGACGCTGTCGCTCATCCTCTGCATGTTCTCCTACCTGCTGGTCGGCGCCGCGGTGTTTGACGCGCTGGAGTCCGAGACGGAGAGCGCCCGCAGGCGCATCCTGGAGCAGAAGCGCAGCGAGATGAGGAAGAAGTACCGCTTCTCCGAGGACGACTACCGTGAAATCGAGCGAGTGGTGCTGCAGGCTGAGCCCCATCGCGCCGGGAGACAGTGGAAATTCGCGGGCTCTTTTTACTTTGCCATAACAGTCATCACCACTATTGGTAAGTCTGTAGTTTATTTGTCATGTTTTTTTTAATCTAAAGATGGCTCTCGTGTGCTCTCTGTCAGGTTATGGACATGCAGCTCCAGGAACAGACGCAGGAAAAGTCTTCTGCATGTTCTACGCGGTCCTCGGCATCCCTCTCACCCTGGTCATGTTCCAGAGCCTGGGAGAGCGGATGAACACGTTTGTGCGCTTCCTCCTGCATAAGGTGAAGCAGTGCCTGGGCTGTCGACGCACAGAAGTGTCCATGGAGAACATGGTCCTGGTGGGGTTCCTGTCCTGCATTGGAACTCTCTGTGTGGGAGCTGCAGCCTTTTCCCACTTTGAAGGTTGGAGCTTCTTCCACGCTTACTACTACTGCTTCATCACGCTAACCACGATTGGCTTTGGGGACTTTGTGGCCCTGCAGAAGAAGGAGGACCTGCAGGAGAAGACGCCCTATGTGGCCTTCAGCTTCATGTACATCCTGGTGGGGCTGACTGTCATTGGAGCGTTTCTTAATTTGGTGGTTCTCCGGTTCCTCACCATGAACAGTGAGGATGAGAGGCGAGATGCGCAGGAGCGGGCGTCTCTGAAGAGAGACCGAGGCCTCCTGGAAGGTGGCCTCCATGACCAGAGAAGAAACCGGGGCACCAGGATGCACAACAACAGAACACTCTTCCTGCCGATGGAGGAAGGAACAAGCCGCACCAACCTCATCTCCTCCCCGGTGGAGAACCAGGAGAAGCGTGGAAGTCCATGCAGGCAGAGGCTTCACTTTCAGGTCAACGCAGGCGGACGGAGGCCAGATTCCAGCCTCAGCTCCCTCTGCTCCTCCTGCGACTGCTACGGCTTAGAGGTGTGTGACAGCCCTCTGATTCTCCACGCCGACCGCCACGGCTGCCATGTCAATTCCATCTGTTACAACTCAGTCTCCTATAAAATCGACAGCTGCTTTCCCAAATCCGGAGAGAACACGGGGCTCTCATCCCCGAGGAGCACGCTCTCACGCGGGTACAGCTTCAGGAGTCTGAGGAGGAAATCAGTGTGAGAGGAGCATCGGCGTGTTTCCACGGACTGAACGGCATCAAAGTGGCTTTTCCTTTATGTGCATGTCCGAGGCCACGAATCTCCTCGAAGAGATCAAGGCTGGTAAAAAAATCTTTTCTAAAGCAAACTTTTCTCTCTTTTTGTTGGTGTTTTGCTTGCATGTAAGCCTAAGTGCCCTGCATGCTAAAAGAGAATGTACTGCAGCAGAAACAAGAGCTTTTTGGAGATGATGTTCAAAAGTTTTCTGTCTCTGCACTTTTAACAAACAGGATTTTCAATAGTTGTTGTACAGCCTTCCAAAGGATTGTAGACAGTAAAGGTGAAAAAAAACTACGGTGGCCCTGAGGAGCAAATTACACCAACAAATCACTCAAGGCAAAAACATATTAAAGATCATAACGATAATTATAAAAGTAAAACAAATTTTAGAAATCAAAACAAAATTCCCCAAAAATGACCAAAATAAAAAAGAAACATTAAGGAAAACATAAGTTATTTCTAGAAATAAGAATGAAATGTTAAAAAAAATGAATCCGGCAGAAGGAGGTACTATGGGACATCACTGCGGCTGCATGGCTCTGTTCATTGGGTTTAGGACTGTTAAGCCTCATCCAGTGTGGGACTCTTCACACTACTGCCTAACTATGTAGCTACAAGTGGGTCTCCCTGTGCCGGTCCCCGGCCCGGATAAAACACAGGGTTATGTCAGGGAGGGAATCCGGCGTAAATGTCTCTGCAAAACCACATTTGCAAGTTTACTCTCTGTGGCGACCCCCAGGGGTCGGTCCTGGGCTGCATGGCGCTCTAAAAGGGATTTTGAAATTTGTGGCTGAAATTTGCTGCAATAAGTTCATTCATTTTAATTCTCAAAATTTAAATATTAGCCACTTAAGAAAATTGTTAGGAACAATCTCAGGACACGAACCGCCAACCTTTGCAACAGGAGGCTGAAGAGTTAACTGTACTACCACTGAGCACAGATTACTGCGTTTTTTCAAGAAGTCTCTCCAGTGTTAGAAGTTTAGATATTTCTGTTGTTAAGGTTTTAAAAATAGGAATACATTTCTATTAAAGTTAAATTCTTCTTTTCGATCAAAAACAAGAGTATTTTTCGACCAGAATGCAAGGGGGGATTAATTTTCAATCAATTGAATGTAAATAAAACAGACAGACTTCTGCTTTGAGCCCGTTTTTCCTCCTTTTTGGCCTTAAAGCTGTCTCTGAAGGCTTGTTTCGCTGCTTTTTCCCCCTTTAAATTTTAAAGAAGCACTAACAGCGACCACACTGTGTGCCACCACCTAGCTTAAAATACGGTGGCGACAGGCAAGGAGGAACAAAATGATTGATTTTCTCAAAATTTGAGTTATTTCATGTATGTTTTTAGTTATTGCTATTTGTTAATTTCACAAGAAATTAGTGGTGTGTAAAACTTAAAAAATAAATAATAATAGTATATGGCCTAATCATTGCAATTTGGCACCCTAGGCAGCTACCTTGGCCGCCCATGTCCAGGGCCGGCCTTGGCGACCCCTGACCAACCAACTGATTGGATGATGATATTTGAACTTTTTCAAATGTGTCTTCAATGTTCACAAGGTTATAAAAAGTTTGAAAGTAACTATTTGTACGGAATTTTTTGAAATAAGTACGACCAGAGCAGAACTTTTTTCTTTGACCCAGAGGAAAGGTTAAGGTTAGGATTACAGTCACGGTTAGAGTTAAACCACCAAACGGTTCCTGAGTTTCTGCAGCTCACCGCTCCTCAGGGGGATGGATCAACACATTTCACACATTTAGGAGCGTGACAGTTTACGGGATTTAAATTTAACTTTAAATACATGCTGCCAACTATAACATTTAGACTTGGACACAATTAAAATGTAGCAGTGTGCATCTTGGCTGCATATATTACATGTGGCCAACATGAATTTCTCAGTTTTTGTGCTGGTTGCATGTAAATATTTAACATCAGTCTAAAAGTTTTCTGATTAGTATGAAGCATATCAATTATTGCTTCAAGCTCAATAACCTTTGGTTGAAACAAAAATGTTATCAACCAATCAGCAATGTCCAAAAATTACTACCTTTTCTGGTTTATTTTTTTGTTTCAAACATTTAATTTTGATTCATTTCCAAAATACATTTCTTTTTTATGGAAGGTAAAGTGGGACATCACTGATTGGTTGATGACGTTTGTCTAACATTTCAACTAAAAGTTATTTTTATGTTGCAAACTTATCATACTACATTTATTAATTCACAGACATTGAAAACACGCTTGAAAAAGCTCAACTGTATAATTCAAACATAATCATCCAATCACCGATGTGCCATAGTACCTACCGTTTCTGTTTATTTACTCCGTTTCATTTGAAACATTTCAGTTTGACTTCTAGAAATTACTTGTGTTCCAAAACATTTCTGTTTGTTTCATTTTTTTAAATTTCTTAAACATAATGTTATTTTTGAAATATTTGCTTATCTTTTTAATTTGTGATCTTTCATATGTTTTAGCATTGTGTGATTTGGACTTCAGGGCCACCGTACTTAATCCTACACTTTCCACGCCATAACAAGAAGATGTCACTCTACTTTTCTAAGACAAAGCCTTAAGGAACTTTGACCAACTTTTTCAACTAAATGACATTTTAAATAATGTTGGGAGGGAATGAATGATGCACCAATGCAATATATTATAAAAAGAGATTTTTCACATAGATGTATGTAGCACAGAAAAGACATGTAGCAAAGTTGTGCGTTTATGTCCCGTTGTGCTGGAGAAACTTGTCCAGCAGGGAAGTTGATATTTTAACTAACTATGTGACTTTCTTCCAGTATTTTTTTTATGTTGTTGTTGTCTAACCAAAAACAGGACTGTTACATGCACATTATTTCATATTTACTTATGGTTAAATTGACTTGTTTGGATGAAGTTTTGAAACTTTCATCGTCATTTGTCTTCCTTTGTTTGTTCCTGAAGAAAAAAAAATATGATAAACTTGCAAAAAAATAAATAAAATAATTTGAAGTTGTAGATATTGTCTCTTTTTTACACTTTGACATGAGGTCAGGAAAAATTGTGCAAATGTCTTTATATATACAGTAAATATACATATATATATATATATATATATATATATATATATATATATATTAAAGTGTTTTGTATACTAAACTGTCCAGGGTGTTCCCAACCAATACAGCAGGTGAGTATGCTCTATTATCTCTGTGATAATCAGGTATAAGAAATAGACAGATTAATTTAATTTAAACACAGGGGTGGAGCTATGGGGGGGAGAGGGCACCAGCTACCCCCTCAAGTCAAAATCTTTAAGTCAATATTAGTATTATTATTGACAAAGATTAAGACATCATTAATGCAAGCTTTAGAAGCATTAGATAAGGCTCCTCAAAGAGTTTTTGCGGCCCTCAATAGATCACGACCAGCTGTACATTGCTTGGAAAAAATATTTTTTTGTTTTGTTGTTTCTGGCGACATCTGCAGGGAAAGAAGGTCATTACACCCAGCTGTCAATGGTACAGTGTATTCATTTCACCACTAGAGGGCAGACAACATTTTCTATGTTACTGCTTCTGCGGAGAAAGGAAGGATGCTTACAATATAGGTTGTGTCTGAATTTCGTCCCTAACCCCTAAAAGAGTGTCGGACTATATAGTGCTCGGGATTTTAAAGGTAATTCGGACAATGCTCACTACTTTTCTTTCGTTTTTTTCCTAAATACAGGATATGACGTCACCTATTTCGCGAAGTGAAAATCTAATAAATACGAACATTTCACGCATAGACTGTAAATATATACTATGATTTCACGACGTTTTTTATGACTCCACTGTGTTCTGATAGTGAAAATGTGGATGGTTTATACAAAAATTACATCGAGACACGTTTTTTTTTGTTCAAAATTGTTCGACCGCAATGCATTGTGGTATTTGTTGTGTGGGGAATGTTTTCTAGCATTTTTATTTGTTTTATGTACAGCACTTTGAGCTGTTTCATTACATGAAAGGTGCTATATAAATAAAATTAATTTGAATTTGAATTATATTCGCTAATCTAGTGAGCATCGATGCATGCTAGTTTTTCGCAAAGACTTCTGGGAAATTTTAATGCACTTGATTTTGGAATAGCAGATTCTGACAGGACTTGGTCATTAAAGTTTTTTAAAAACAATATTTTTCTATTTATCCATTTTTATTCACCAAAATTGGGCCTCGTCTAATGTGCAGTTCTTAAATCGGCCCTCCACTACAAAAACTTTGAGAACCCCTGCATTAGATTAATAAAACTGTTCTTTTTTTACCCGTCTTCCAAAGTTTCCTGCCCCTCCCACATTAAATATTCTAGCTCCCCCCACCGGTTTAAAACACTATGTAATTAATTAATTCTGTCTTATAGATGTTTCCAGCTCATGGTATATTGCTGAAAGTAGACTATTTTTGGTCTGTTTAAAAGTTAATCTTTAAGGGATGAAGAGGCACACGATGACTCAGCGATTTCCCTCAAACTGTAAACTGTAGAGAGGGTGGACTAAGACTGTCCGTCAAACTGTCAGGCTCGGCAGTGCTTCCTGGTTAATTGGGGCCTGTTTTTGCAGTTACCAGATTATTCAATACTGCGGATTCAGCTTTTCCTTGATTGTGGGTAAAGATTTAACAATTTTACACCTGAGGCATCGCAAGTGACGCTTAAACTCAAAATTTTAACATACAGCTACTTTTCAACCATTGACACAACGTAATTCCAGTAGAATCCCATCCACCTTGTAAGGGACACATTTATCGGAGAAACTACCATATTTTCTGGAGTATAAGTCACAAGGACAAAAAAATGTCTAATCAAGAAAAAGAAAACCTTATATAAGTCGCTCTGGAGTATAAGTCGCACTTTTGAGAGAAAAGTCTGACGTTTCAGAAAAATATGCCAGGCTAAGCAAAGCTGAAACTAAATAAATAACAATAATATTAATCTTTTGATCTGTATAAAAAAATATCAAGTTCAGATTCTGAAATATCAGATTCTCTTCCATGTTTGTTTTGGACGACTCTTCTTCTGCCACTGTCAGTAGCAAATACTTATATTCAGGTGCAGCGCCCTCTAGCGGTTGTTAAAGGAAACAAAAAGACAACTGGGGAAAAAAACAAATATTATTCTATTAATGTCTAAAAAACACACACAAATAAGTTGCTCCTGAGTATAAGTTGCACCCCTGGCTAAACTATGAAAAAACTGCGAATTATTCTCCGGAAAATACGGTAATTTACCTATGAAGCATGGAAAAGATGTAAATGGGACCGAGCCAGAATTCTGATTTAGATTTTTTTTTTTTACGGCCTATCAATTTTCTTAAGATAAGAAACTCCTTTTTTCATCCCACGGTTGGGAAATATCAGTGTTACGGCAGCATTACAGATAGAAAATTAGGAAAACTAGACAAATTACAAATTTACAAAGAAGACAAAGTTATAGTGCAGAGATAAAAAAAAGAAAAAGAAAGAGGAAGAAATTTCACCGTGGATATGAGTAATCTTACAGAAATTGCACTTTTTTGTATTTTTAAATACGTATTCTTAGCTATATCCAACAAAGTGAGCTAAAATTCTGCAGTAAATTCAACACAATAAACAAATAATCAAAGACAAATATTTTTATAATTCAATATATTTGAGTCTCATGTTTTGTGTGAGCATTAAGTGTATGTCAGCACACACAAAAATCCTTTTAGAAGTGGTTGTATGATAAGTGAGCAAAATGAATGAGCCCATAGATTTTTAAGTTATGGAAATACATAAAAAATAGTTACGATAGGTAATGTAAGTGAAAGTGTGTAAGATAATTGACTGAATTGACATATTGAGAAAAAACGAAATCTTTTAGTGCCAAATCTTTTCATGCCACACACCCTCTCTTACCATGAGACAAAAATCCCATCTTGTGCTGAAACTTCAACACTTTCCTCCATTTTCTGTCTTCGTGCTTTGTTTTGGTTCAAAACGAGGCAGAAAAATCAGGAGGTTACCACAGAAGTATCCCCAGGCATCCATTCTAAGCCATCTGTCGCTCTCCTGGAGAAATCCACTACTTTACATATAAATGTTCAGCTAACTGGGCAATTGCTTCAGGAATGGTAATTGGTTATGAAACGCCATCTGCACCGGCTGCTCGTGGGTGCACACTGACACGTTTACTTCTCTTTTATTGTTACTTCTTTCCTCTTTCCTCAGAGATTTTTTTTTAAACCAAACTGAACAGAGTCCTGTGTTTTTGAGTGTGTTGATCCTGTGATCTCATGACAGAGAGGAGAGGATCGACTGCAGTAGCTTTGACAAGGAGGCCCTCTACAGGTGATGACGTCCCTCTGGTGATTTAAGGAGAAAAAAGGTGAGCCTCAAATGGAAAAACTCTGCCACTAGAGGGCAGTATGTGTCTTTAGAAAGAAGCTGAGACTCCAGAGAAATTAAAGTTCTGCACTGAGCTGGAAATTAATGAGTAAAAATCAAAACAAAACTCAATAAAAGCTGTGTTTTCACCTACTCATTTATAAAAAATAGTGTTTGGTAAAAAGTGTAAAGCTTTAAGGGATTTTAAACTCTAATTGTAGGAGCAAACAAACACCTCTAAGGCATTTTACACGAGAATATCACCTTGGTGTCATTGCCCAATGCATTTAATCCTGTACCTTGAGGGATTTAATAATCCTCACAGCAGTGTAAACCGCTCTGCATGCTTAGACCTGCAGTGAAACTGGAAAAAAAGATCATAAAGCTGCTTAACTGGGAAAAGATTGGAAAAAAAACTTCAGCTAGAGTGATGTGATACTTCCTGCAGGAAAACAACAGCACAGCAGATGTTGGGAACACATTGCAAATCAGGATCCCTGCCCAATCATGGCCAGCCCCCAACCCCAGCGCCAATGACTCAATGAAATCAAGGTGGAAATTATAGACAGATGAGGCAGTTTTATGGTGAATATTACCCCAACAAAACTTGAAAATCACATCCAGATTCAGCTTCTGAAAGGAAATGGAAAGACAGCCTGGAACAGCATGATTGGTGAAATAAAATAAAACATTTTAAACATGATTAAAAATCCATTCCGAAAAAAAGGGTGTTTTTAACCTGTTCTTATAGCATTTGTCTTATGATGGAGGACGTGTAAGGAAAATGACACATTTCTGAGTGTTTCTTTATTCAAATTGTTGTGACTCAGGATGAGATAAAAAAAACGCAGTTTGAAAAAGAACTTATTTGTAAAATCGTCTTTGTTTTCTTCGTACAACTGGATGGTTAAATATTGCTCGCCATTTTTGTTGCACCGGTTCTGTTAGGTTAGGGGTGTGAGGGGTTGTAAGCTAGAAGGAGAATGTAAACAGAGAACTCTCAGCACCACGGATCCCTCAACAGTCCCACCCACAACTCAGAGGTGAATGTCTTACTCCTGCCGCTCTGCAGAAACTATGTCCAAGAAAACGACACAGGTCCTCTTTTATTATTTTGGATTAATTCAATAAGCCAAAATCTATTCATATTTTTTATTTATTTGTTAGGGACGGTGCACATTGAAAGTATCAATATAATGTGCCAGAATTAGCGTGGAGGGTATTTTTCACCAGATGTGTAAAATGTCAATCTAAAATATCGAAACAACAATAAAAATACCATAAAAATACATTAAAATTAATCAGTTAGGGTTCATACAAATATTAATAAAAATACAAACATTATGAATAATTAAGACAGAGTTCCACTGCTTTATATTTTATACGTAAAATGTTTGTTCACCTTTCAGCTGCCTATGAATATAAATTAATTCACATATACACAATGAAATGATCAACAGGAATGTTTTGAAAATAGATCAAAAGATGATTAGATTGGAATTTTAACTGGGTAAAAAACTTCAAAAAAGAAAAAAATAAAAGTAATTCAACATCAGCTGGGAACCACTAAGTGGCTTAATATGGAGTGAAATTTGTGCCACTAAAAGGAGGTAAAAAGGCACAATTTTAAAATAAAAAAGCAGTTGTGTGAAATAGCTGGATATTAACAAGGAAAATGAAGATCACAAATGCAAACATTTATTTTATAACAAAATAAAGAAATGTTGAAAGTAAAATGATAAAATCTGAAAATAGACATTCTTGGAACTTCAAATATTTTCTTTTACATATTTTAGATTAAAAGTATTTAAAACATGCTCTGCCATTGATGGTCAAACTGTTCAAGGTTTATCCAGCTTTGGCCCCTCAGAAGCTGAGTGGACTCCTTTAACCCCGTTACCAGGAATAAAGCCGATTCCGAAAAATGAGTGGATGGAAGTACTTCAAACAAGTGTGTTGTCCTCGGATTGACATGCAACCATTGAATCCCCCACTTTAAAACGATTGTCAAGCTTGTTTGTCCAGTTTTTAAAAGGTTGCTTATTACAAATTCAGTGGTGCAGAGGTAGAGCGGCTGACCTCTGATCGGGTATAGCCGTCCATGTGTGGAAGTGTCCTTTGGGCAAGACAATGAACCCAACATGGCTCCAGGGGGACAGGTTGGTGCCAGTGGAGCCACAATCAGTGGGTGTATGGGTGAATGGGACTGTGACTGTAAAGTGCTTTGGGCCTTCTAAGAAGGTAGTAAAGTGCTACATACAGTAGGTACATCATTTCTCATAATATCATTAAAAAAGACAGCCTTTCTTGTATAATTTGGGCAAATCCATTTTAACCTGTTTCCATAACTGGAGGTGTTGGGTCAATTTTTTCAACCTCAAATTACTGATTTCGAGACAGAGCTCCATGCAAAAATCTATGGTCATCAGGCTTCTTTAATTTACGGTCAGTGACATCTGATAACTAGAAAAATTGAATTACCTGTAATAATGCTAGTGCGAGATCTTTTTGCTGAATATGGCTGCTTAAGAAGCTGAAGCTGTTTGCTGAAGATGCTGAAGAAATGTATTTTAATTGCGGAATAATATCATGAACGTGTTGAATGTTTTACCAAACTTGGATAATTTGCAGAAAGGTGACAAAGAATTAGAAGAATATCATTTTAAAAATCGCGTTGCTAAAATATTAGCGTAATTCCTAATTAGCCCAAAAAACTCAGTAGATGCCAACTTAGCCAAACAAGCTAACACGTTGCTAAAATGTTAGCTTAACTCATAATTTGCCCAAAAAACCTCAGTAGATGTCAAATCAGCCAAAAAAGCTTATACGTTGCTAAAATACTAGATTAACTCAGAATTAGCCCAATAAAACTCAGTTTATGCCAAAATAGTCAAAAAAGCTAACATGTTGCTAAAATACTAGCTTAACCCCAAATTAGCTCAAAAAGCTTCAGTTGATGCCACATTAGCCAAAAAAAGCTAACACATTGCTAAAATACTAGCTTAACTCAGAATTAGCCCAATAAAACTCAGTTTATGCCAAAATAGTAAAAAAGCGAACATGTTGCTAAAATACTAGCTTAACTCAGAATTAGCTCAGAAAACTTCAGCTGATTCCACATTAGCCAAAAAAAAGCTAACACGTTGCTAATAGATTAGCTTATCTCAGAATTAGCCCAAAAAACGTCAACAAATACCTTACTAGCCCAAAAAGCGAGGGGCCTCTGGTGCCGTGCAAGATGGTACCGGAAACAATCTCTAGCCGAAAGAGGAAAGCTTACTAGCTTAACTTCAAATAAGCTAAAAAAAATCAATTTAGATGCCAAATTAGCCAAAAAAATTTAGAATGTTGAAAAAATATCAGTTTCATTAAATACTATAGCCTAAAAAAGCCCAGTAGCTGCCAAGTTATTCAAAAACATTAGCGTGTTGCTAAATCATTTGCTATACTCAAAGCATTCACACAATCAGAGTCATTCCACATCAAATTTGCTGTGATTTATCAGAAAATAATATATTTATTTTGTGAGACATGAGTAGAGATGAAACTATTGACCTGACCCTGAAGGAGGATTCCTTTTGGATTTTAGAATCCTCGTATACTAGTTGCTGACACAAACGGACTTGCGTCAGATTGATCTGATTTGAATGTTAAGAAGTTCCAAAATTTATTTTAAAACCAGAAACTTATTCCTGATGATCTTATCTCTGGCCCTCAATTATTTTTTCCGAGTATCCACGGATTAAAATGAACTCAGGTCTTGGCAATGTAGGATGATATATCATGCCAACTACATAAGTGTAATGTAAACTCCAGAAAATCCCCTGAGGTGACCCGAAATTCCCTTCATCTTATGCAGCTATTTTATCCTCCGCCCAAACAATCTCAGGTTCTGTGAGGCTTTTTGTGCTCGGGGACATGGATCAAAGTGAGGTGCTTCAGAACTTCTCCTGCTAAAATGAATGATCTTGAAAGGGATAATCAAATTGAGACTCATCATAATGCATGATGGCGCCACTAGGAAGTGGAGATAATTATGCTCGTCTCTGGGATGCTGCACATTGGTTAAAAATCTGAAAATTGCACTCTGTTATAATGTGACATTAGACCTCTATTTATTCACTTGAAGTCTTCTTTTTTATTTTTTGGGGAGAGCGTAAATGTTCATCCCATTCCCTTAAATTCGGTGAGTTTCCTCGCCACTTCATACTTATGTAAAATAAGTCTGAAGATGAGGTGCGCCCACTTGCCAAACATCATCTGGTGTGACACAGATAATGCATCCATTTTAAAGTGTCGGTTCCTGTTAGCTGCCAATGACTGCGAGAAAGCATGATGAAAAAAAAAGTTTAAACCAAATCTTTGCTGCTGTCACTCAGCGTACTCCTGTCTGATCTCTGCACCTCGGAGATGTGGCGCCGGCGCTCAGGAACATGCGCTGCATGCGAGTCAGGCTCTCTGTGTCTCACACAGGACATGTCAGAGTACAGATAGCAAGAGGACAAAGAAAAGGAGGACTCATGGTGGCCGAGGATTGATTGCTTATTACATTTTTTTTTAATGTGAATTTTTGATTAAACAAAAAACTTTTGACATCAAGTAATTTCTGTTTTTTAAACCATTCTAGTGCTTTTCTACTTGAATCATATCTTCTTGATTTAAATTCCCTATTTAGAATCAGTGGTTTGGTTTTAGCTCATTGCTATAGTTTTGATCCTAGTTTGGAAAATACAACCTTTCGTATCGTGTTGGTAACCATATTCACATCTGTTGTAATGTGGGGTTCCACAAGGCTTCGTACTTGGCCCTCTTTAATTTTCGTTTCTTCAATACTAATGCACACCTTTTGATTGTGAGTAAACTTCATCTTCCAGGTTTGTAAGAGCGAAGAAATGAGGAACAGACAGAGCGCACATAAAACTGAAATGCAATTTAACCCCTAGTCATGTGGAGGCTTTTTGATCTTTTTGTTTTCTACGTTACAAAATTTGCATTTCTATTATTTTTTCAAATTCTTTTAGGTGGCAATGCTTGATGTCCATCTATTTAATAAAACCTTAGCTTCTTTTTTCCCCGCCAATTTATATATATATCGACGATTAAAATTTTTAATTGTGATTAATCGCATTGTCCATAGTTAACTCGCGATTAATTGCAAATTAATTTGTGGCCCTTTTTTTTTAGGAAAAAAATGTTTGGTTCGTGGAATTTAGCAGTTCTACATTAATTATGAAAACAAGAATGACAAAATTAATAGTTTTCATCAGAAATACTTTATTTTGTAACATTGTATTGAGATAAACCTTCTTAACAATAAAAGGCTGTAACATAAAATGCCTAAACAAAAGCCCAAGTGCAAGTGAAGGGCATTTTAAATTCTAAACTTCAATCAACGTTAAGTAAAATAAAATAAAAAAACATCAAAAATAAAATTTCCATAACACTTTCATGTTCATGTCAGGACCAAATCTTTTCCTCCTCTGCTGAACTACAGTAATAAATGAAATAGAGATTTATCATTTCCAATTAACTTTTGTTTTTTAAAACATTAAAGACTGAGAAAAGCGGGATACACTGTGGATAGTTTGACAGTCTGTTACTGCCGACGCGTTCTCTGGCTGCAGCTCGATGCAGCGACGTGTCCAACGGAGCTCACGCCATGAATATGCCGGCAGACAGACCGCTATGCTGGGGCTGGATCACGCTTAAACCTACAGAACTTTGGGATTTCTTGCATATTTTTGCGCGGCGAAAGAGGGACGGGCCACACACTCAAAGCTGAGATTTATCTTTTCATCTACGATGAGGGATGCCTGCGCGCGGTGTGGAAAGGCACGTATGAGAAAATCCGCCATTAATGCGTCAAAAAAATTGTCGGCGTCACGCACATGTCAAATTAACGGGTAATTAACGCGACAAATCTGACAGCCCTAATAAAATCGTATTTTTACAATAACGCATACCCAAACCCAAAAGCCCTATTTTTAAAAAATATTTTTAGTTTTTCTGCTTTAACCTTTTGTCTATGTGAAGATTTTTTAGTTTTTAAAAGTTTCAGCTTTGAAAATGAGCTGAAAGTAAACATTATATGCATGTTTTACATACTTTTGTGATAATGTGATCAGGTCATGCAAAAAGCGTCCTGTTCTTTTTGAAGTGTTTTAAGTTTGTAAAAGCAGACAGAATGAGACGTTCTTTCACTAAAGCTTCATCGCAATTAAAAGAAGTGCACAGAGTCAATGCAGACAAACAATAAAGATATGATTTTATGGGTTTTGTCTTTCAACACTCATGTCTTCACAAATACTACCTGAGCTCGATGTGACAAAATAATTTAGCACTTTTGTCAGACTGATTTGCGAGGCAAATTGGCACCAAAGTGCAAAAACAGGAGAATGACAAAAAGCTCTCATCCATTTTGCTGAAGTCTCTGCAGAAAACAACAAAAAAATTAACTATTTTAAATGAAGACAGGTTTGGCACCGAAACAAATGATTCACGCGTGAGACGGAATTAAGCGGAGGAGGAAGACAAGAGGAATATTTTACACGCAGAATTCATTGCTCTTTGTGTCAGCATGACTGCTTTCTTTGTGTGCCATCATATGATTAACAAATCCCACAGATTACTACTTCTCACGGCTACGTTATCAATCATCCTCTTTAAAGCCTCGCACGCATGATCTTTCAACCTGCCTGCTGCAAACCAGAACTGGGTACAGGAATATTTGCAGATTTACTCTGCGTCACAATACTTTGCAAGTTTGCTGCAACTAAGAAGGTCATCCATTAATCACAGCATTTGAGCCCTCAAGGAAGCTACGCCTTCTGTCAACGTGTCCTTGAGCAAGTCACTGAACTTGAAGATGCTCCTCTTGGGGGTAGGGGTGGGGTCAGCGCCTTCCATGCTAGCACTCGACTGTTTGGGAATGTGGGCTATAGGGGAGATATTCAACAGACCAAACTTCTCCAGTCTTTTAACAAAGATTTATTGTTTTCATTGTCACAGTCCTTGGAAAGTTATATTTTATGGCAACAAAAAAGTTACTGATTTACATTCTTGAGTTTTGATGTTTTAAACTTACTGGGTTTATCTGTTATGGATCAATTCAAACAACATGCATGGGTTCTCACATTTTGAGTTTGTGAACATGATCTCCCCAAATCCAGATGATTGGAATGTCTTTGGTTTATCTGTGAAGACTATCAGGGGTCTGAAACTTTTAACACCAAGACCTCGTTTCCACTAAGCGGTACAGTACGGTAAAGAGTGCTACAGTACGGTCAAGTTAATTCTGGTGAATGTTTCCTCTCAGTTAAGCCTAGCCTCCACAGAGTGGTTTGTTTCACAGGGGTAGACCGCGAGCGTGTCATTGCATCATTGTAGTGCAACAACTAGAAAAGTAACAATAATTGAGGCCATCCAGCAACTTGTTTTTTTATTTCTTTACCTTTGGTACATCATGTATAACAAGAATTTAAAAGAAGATTGCAGGTGGCTAAGAAGAATGCCCCCATAAAGATGAAAACCGAAATCTAGGTTAGCGCTAACGGGTGGCTGCAGCGGGGCCGCCCCAACCGTTCAAATTCAGCTTTTAATTTAGTAACATGCTAGTTTTTAGCTAATTTAGCAATTTTGCAGTTTTTCAGGCTAATTTGAGGTCAGGTAATATTTTAGCTTTTGTCAAAATTAGATACTTTTCCAGTATTTAGGCTAATTTGCCATTTTGCTAATATTTTGGCAATCTCTCAGATTCAGTGTTTTCATCCATTACATTGAGCATTTTTAGCTATAGGTTTTATCATTTAGCATCAGCTCTAGCATCTTCAGCGGCCACATTCAGCTTACAGCATTCAGACTAACATTATTGCAGGTAATGCTATGAGTCTGGTTGTGACAGCAACACATAAAAATTCCCTTCAAAATAAAATAAACCCAGTATCAAATGTGATCCTCCTGCTGTAGCAGATTTACTTGAATTAAAAATGCAAAACAGACGGGTCAATAATGACATTTTCTGTTTTAATTTGTTGCATCTTCATCCTTTATCTCATTATTTCCTTTTAAAACTAAATTTGCCTCTGAAATGCAACCAGACCCTATTGTGTAGTGGAAGATAAGAATGATTTAAATGATTCTAAAGATCTACCATTCTGACAGTATTTTAACCTTTGTGCCATTATTTACTCAGTTTAATATTAACTTAGTTACCTAAAATAAATTAACCAGAACAACAAACCATTTTTTTAAATTAATGTTTTTTAAAAAAAATGTTTTCTCCAACCTGAAGAACCCCAATAGAGATAAAAGGGGGCTCATGTGGTTCTTGCAAACACCCGATCTAAATGGTTCACTTTCTTCAACAAACTGGTGACTTTCTATCTGTCTACATCAGTCTTCTAAAACCCCAACTGGAGAAGCCAGCTTACCCAAGTCATTAACACCTGAAGGGGTTAATCATGCAGACTCACCCTCTCACTCCGG
The DNA here is from genome assembly GCF_002922805.2 of Oryzias melastigma. Classification (NCBI taxonomy): domain Eukaryota; kingdom Metazoa; phylum Chordata; class Actinopteri; order Beloniformes; family Adrianichthyidae; genus Oryzias; species Oryzias melastigma. Next base: position 14,724,997 of record NC_050518.1, on the reverse strand, counting down.
CTGAGGACAAGGGCGTCCTGTAACCACTCAATGACAACTTTTAGCATGGCTTTTGATGGACTCCCAGGTCAGAGACCTGAAGCCAGTTAGATGTTTGCTCACTTCTCATCATCAAGTCCAACTGCTCCTTCCAAGGAGCCTAAAAACCAGTTCTATTAGCATTTTTGTTTTTCAAAATTCAGAAAGCCTCTTGGATAAAAGACCAAATGTCTTCAGCGTATAAAATAAAATTTAGATGACCCCTTGTAAAAAAAATAATTCTGTGATGTTTTAAGCTGCACGCTTTCCTTAAAATGTGCCCGGACGACCACTGACTAATGTCAACTTTTAGAGAAAGATCGTCCAGTTGCTGTAAAATTGTAACTTTTTCTTAAAATCACCACGTGGCGTGTTAACATTTGACCGTCGCCTCCAAATTACAATGGCTGCAACATTTCAGCCACAAACCTGAGAGTAAAAGTGAATTTGTTTTGGAAATAATTACCCTTATTTATTGACAATTTACTTTAATAATCTAAAACAGCTTGTACTAATTTTTACATATTTTTTTCTAACGTTGCCTTCACTTATCATCTGCACGCAGGCACACATGCCCACATTTCATGAGCACTTTAATCGATCTGACCTCCTGACACTCCTCACCCCCTCATCCCAGCATCTCCTGTTGGTCCCAGAGCAATTAGCCTGTTTGCAACCCAGTCATATGGCTAATCTCTCTCTTTTTTCATGATCCTCCTTTTTTTTCCTTATCGATTCCATTATGTCACGTTAAGACTTTTCTTTTCAGAGTTTGACTGTGTGTGATGGATGTAACTGGAGGTGAGGCAAGTTTCACAGCTTTTACACTAATAACCTGTATTTGCTTGTAAAAGGCAGTTATTGGGAAGGCAGTAATGGATGTGTTCATCTGATGCTGTCAAACCTTCGGATGTGTGTGTTCGCTTGTGTGCATTTCACAAGGTCGTCATATTGACGGAACTGTTGTAAAAAACAAAAAAAAAGACATTTTTGTGCCTGAGAGTGAAGTCCCTTTTGTTTCACAGGGACCAAGTTCTTTGAATTTAATCTTTTATTTTAGAATATTTACAGTTTCCTATTTGGTGCTGTTATGGAAAGTTATAAACTAAATTTATTCTCTATAAATGTCACAACAGCTTGTAAAACTCTTGTGAAAAATAAAGTTTAATGTTTTTTTATGCCAAAAATCTGGTGGAGAAATATTTATTTGTGTAAAAAGTCATTTTTTAAAAGTAACATTTTCCAAATAAAATATTAAATGAGACAAAAAAGTCCTCAAGGAGAGGAGAGTTTCTTAATGAACTTATTTAAATTAATGCTGACTTGATACCCCATTAGAAATATAAATGAATACAGAGTCAATAGATAAAGGCTAAAATAAATATGGCTTTGTGCTAATGAACTGTTCAGCCATTCATTCCTTGTTCTTACTAAAAATCAGGACCTGTAGCAAAAAAATGTCTTCTCACGTCATGGTTTTTCATTTACCTTTAGATATTATTGTTATATGACACATCCCATTTTGCTTAATTCAAGCTGAATATATGATTAATTATACCCTATTAAGCAAAATGCTGATGAACAAATTAAATATCACAAATTATGCAGAATAGGAATTAACTCCTTGTTCTCAGATTGCTTATGACTGTCAACATCTGTCACACTTGACAGCATTAAAAAATATAATCAAAATAAATTATACCAAATAAAGTAGATTGTATAGAAGGCAACAAACCAAAGGTATGCCATTTTTTACTAACCACATTTACTGCATTTAAAAAAAAGTATAGAATCAAGAGTAGAGTCAGTTGCTTGTTATTGACAACCATTGACTATATATGATAATTGGACTGAGTGGCCCCTCCCCCATCATGTTCCAAACAGGAAGTACCTGCCAGCTCCAAGAAGCCAAAATCCCATAGACTTATATTGAGAAATAAACAGCTATTTTTCAGTATTTATATTAGTTCAAACAACCATTCTTGCTCTGCTATCTTTTTGTAATATGTTCTATTTTTTTAAAGACCCACTTCAATGATGATTTTTGTGTTTTCAACATGTTCTTTTAGCATTTTTGTCATTGTAGGAGAATTTAGTACGTAAAAAAGAAACTGTGTTTCTGAGTATTAATTCAAATTGCACTAGATCAGGAGCAGATGAAAAAAATGTTTAAAAAACACTCAGACTAATGACGAAATGGGCGTGCCAAAATTTATCTGTTCCGCTGCAATTCAGAAACATCCACTTCCGACAAATGGAGCTGTTAATTTTTGCTCTACTGAGCCGGTGTCTGGTTCTAAACTGTACAGCTGCAGAGCTCTAATATTGCTCACATTTTTTTTTTTTTTTTTGGTATGCTAATATTAGCTTGTGCTTGTGAGATGCTATAAGCTAACAGGAGTGTAAACAAAGGGCTGATGGGAAATTAGCGGAGCTAACTTCTGTGCCAACACAACTCAGAATTGTATTACTAATAAACTGCAGAAAATATGTCTCAAAAAATAAAATAGGCTTTTTAAATTTTGGGTCCCTTGATTATTTGCATATGTACGGAAAATACACAACTCATCTATGGAAAAGACACAAAAGTAGAAAAACACAGTTTAATAAACTTAAGACCACAGAAACATATTTCTATTAAACAAGCCATTATTCAAATTGTAGAGTGAAAAAAATAAAATGAATCAAATCCTTTTGGGAGTTATATTTCCAAAGCAATGTTTCCTGAAGTTGCTGCTCAAAAAACCCTTTTACAGAGTCTGAAGTCTTTGCAAATAACTTCAACTTAAGAGTTAAGTCTTAAAGCCTGTTGTTAAAAATAAATATTTCATTCTCACAAGTTGAAATTAAATGACTTTTGAACAACTAAAACAAACAGTCTGTGTTTCTAATTCTCAATGCAAAAGCTTTCTAAAGAAAATCTTCACTTTCAGACCTGACATGTCCTGGAGTACATAAATAATAAACAAAAAAGCATGATTCATAAAATACAAACCTCAAGTCAAGTCTAATCTTTAAGTTTAGTCTAAAGTTAGTTTTCTGCACATGAGACTTCAGTGACTTTAGTTTAAGTTCCTATCTCTGGTGTCAGCTGACAAGAAAGAAAGCGATCGTCATTTCCTTTTAACCTTCCACCCATTTGTTTATTGGAGAAAACTCATTTGTTTATCTCAAGATAATAAGATGAAGTCAGTTTTTGTGGGAAAAAACATCATCTTATCCTAATAATGCACTTATTATAGATAAAATAACTGTTTTTCTTGGCTTCAGCTGTTATTTTATCACATTTTTTGTGGTATGACACAATGCATACCGTATTTTTATGAAGCATATAAATTAATATTTTTGCTGGGGATGCAACTTAGGCAAAATTCAGACCGGTAGAAATCTTGTGAATTTTGCTCCAGGCTTTTTCTTTCATTCCAATATATGAAAGACTTGGAATCATATTATTCCAGCCGGACACAAACTACAATTATTACATTTCCTCCATAATCAATTTTCAAGTGGTCAGCACTTTCCTGTTTTGCAAAAAGGACACTACATCGCCACCAAGTCCAAGTCCCTGATTGGTCAAACCTCAACTGGTTTAACTTTCAGCACATGTACAGTTGTTGGGCATTTTGTATTTAGTGCTCGAAAACGGACCTAAAACTGACGCTTGAATGCAAGAATTTTTATCACAAAAGCTGGAAACATGCATATACGGTTAGAATTTTCACTGGAAAAGTTGCTCGAATGTGAGTTTCCAAGGCTGGTGTGAACGTAGCTCCATATTTAGGTGCGACTTAAATGTGAATCTTCAAAAATAAATAGCAACAACCACTAGAGGGCACTGTAGGTGTGTGCAACAGTTTTTGCTCCTGACAGCTTGGCGGAATTGTTTCAAAGTGACACAGTAGATGAAAATTCAACGGATTTAGTGATTCAAAGTCAAATAAAGAAACTTTAGTTTACTATAGCATGTTCTTTTAAATGTTTTCTGATTAGTTGTTCACATATTCAATATTAGATTCTTCATAAGTTTCACGACGCTAAATAAGCACCAGTGTGTTACGGTAGTGAAGCATGCATACATTCAGTCTTTTGTTGTTATCTATTCTTTTATGATTTGGATTTCAAGATAAAATGTCCATTCTTTTCCCCGTATTTTATTAAATAAATTTCTCCCAAAATTGAGACAAATCTTTTTTTTTTTCAAATGAATTTTTTTTAGCTGTTGTGAGGAACTTATACAGGCAAAATATTCTACCATTTCTACAAATAATCTTCGCAAACTTAGGAAAAGTAATTAGTGCTTCTTGCTTTATTCTCCTAAACTTTCCGCCAAAAGGCTAATAGCACAGTTGCCATCCAGCAGTAGAGTAAACACGGCTGAGGCTCCCCGCCGGCTGCTGCATGCGGTGACCTGGGAAAGAAAGAGCACAGTCGTGCTGACTCTGTGAATCTGAACACACACACAGGCTGGCTTGTCACAGCGCCAACCATTCGATTTGTTTAGAGACACAATATGGCCATCTTGGCTGTAGGCTGGAAAAGACACCAAGGGAGACGACGCTTGCCAGCCAACTTTTTCTTGTCACTCTTCCTCTCATATTCTTCACAGTGAGACAGCACTCGGCAGGGAGTATTTGAAGAAGGAGAAGCACTTTCTTGCAGGATTCAAAGAGATGATCAAACATGCAACTCTCTTTGAAATAACTCAACATGCTGACGTTTCCATTGTCTTCTCGTTGACTTATAGCTTTCGGTCGTATAATCTAATCATGTTGCATTCTTCCGTTCAAATGAAGTTCCGTTTATTTTAGACAGGACTGCTAACTTTGTAAGAAGGCTGTTTGTCCAAACCTGTTAAAGTCTGATAGAGACAACAAACGGAGACTAGAGATTCCACCAAAGATTCTTGCTTCTTTTCTTAATGGTCCAGCTCCAGCTCATTTTACCACCATTGGCAGCTCTTCAGCTGAGAAAAGTCAGATGAGGAGAGTTGATTGCCCCAAAAGTTGCAAGACAAACTTTAAAAGTAAAACACATTTGTAAAAAAAACATATCTATGACAAAAAAGGGAATACAAAGTAATCGATCTAACTTTACTTTTTAGAATTGTTGGAGAAGCAGAAGTTCTTAGAGAAACTCCCATGCACATTTAGTTAACCAAAGTGAATCAGATTATATTTAACTATTTTTTTAAGTATAATCATTTGACACATTTTGATTGTGTGCTTTTTGTTAGTTTTTTTCCTTGGTTCTCCTTTTCCTTTTCTTCTTCCGAAGCTTTTATTTGCGATTGGCTCTCAACTTTTTGTTGCATATACCGACGGGCCTCTGGTCACATGCAAGATGGTGCCAGAAAAAAACTTGCACTTGATCTGATTAAAACCAAACTAAAAAAAACTTTGCAAAACTGTAAAAAAAATGACTAGGGGTGGGATTATATGTTCACTTCTTCCTCCTCCTCTTCGTCAACCAATCAATGAAACTCTCCTTGACTTTAGTTAATAATTACTATATTTAATGAATCAAATGTGACACAAGGATGTCCTTGTTTTTGTATTTTATTTTTTAATCAATGTATTTCATTATATCTGTAATGATTTTGAGAAATCTGTATTTTGTCCTGTATTGTTCACAATTTATGTTTGAAATAAACCAGATCAATCAGTCAAACAGTCCATATTTGCTAATGTAATGAGCATCGATACATGCAAAGACTTCTGGTGATTTTCATTTGCACTTGATTTTTGAATTGTAGATTTGGACAGTACTACAAAATGATAAACACACTATTTAGTGAGTAGGGAAGGAATTCTGACAAAAGGAAGTTTTCCCTGTCAGTCACACCAGGTTTAGGTTATCAATCATCTCCAGCTGTCTCGATAGGTGTTAATGGTCCTCAATGTATTTAAGTGACTGTTTTACAGTTCTCTTCTATCAGGTCAACTGCTTGGTTCATGGACATGTTTAAGTTATTTATTGAAAGTTTAAGTTTGTCACCAAGGATAAATTAAGGTTTTCTTGAACAGCAATATTAATTAATCAAGTGTGTGACTTAAAGAGATGAATTATAATGCTGAAAATCTGGCGACTGCTAAGAAATGGTCTTTTGATAAGATGCTCAGCATCCATACTCTCCTAACTTAAATATGTTAAGACAGTTTCAGGAACTGAGGATGAAGGACTCTGAGCGTGGGAGATGAGGGTTGATGGTAGGCACTCAAAACTTTGACTTAAAGTGTAATAAAAATCATGAAACAAAGTGAGCAATACAAGGGTGACAATGCAGATGACCTAAAAAACAGACACTTGCGTACACTTATTGTCTTAGATGAAAACAGATGTGGATGACTACAAACCTGAACTTGACTGACAGAGGGAAAACCCATGACAAGAACCAAAGAAAACATAACTGGAAACAAACCATACTATGAAAAGCATCGTCAGGCTCATCATCCTCATAACCCATCGGTTCCAGTTCATGGAGTATTTCCCACTCTGTCCAGTGTTGCTTACAAGTCCACGTCACTGACCCTGTTTCAGTCTCTGACCACGATTCGGCCGAACCCCTTGTTACTGGTTCTGTTCTTGTCCTTCGACCATGCTCCAACCAAAACCCTCATCAGTGATTTTTCTTCCCCCGAAAGGCTCCTCAGTTTCTTTTTGTTCTCGGACCAGCAATGGACACGTCTCAGGATTTCCTAATGGTGGATTTTCATCCAAAAAAACCTTCAGGAGTACCATATTATATGGAATTTTCTTCATTCCATTCCTGAACCTTGTCGTCATTCTCATCTGGAGAAACCAGGAAGTACACCTCTGCCTCCTTTCAACCATCAAGTAAGAATTCCTCCATTTATCTTGCTCTTTCTGAATGTTCTGCTGCTTGTGTTGAGTTGATTCCAGGTTGTCCTTTCTTTAATAACATTTTGCTCTCAAAGATCCTCTTTGACATTCAAAATGTCTCTGCTTGCATTCAGATCTGCTCTGTTAATTTTGGTTTTTATATTTGAGTTCCATAACTTTTGCATTTGGATCTTTCTTCTTGAATATTTGTGAAAGAACCCTCTCAAAGTTCAGCAACTGATAGGATCCCAGACTTTAGCTGACCATTCCCATTCTTAATTATAATGTCAATGAGTGGTTAATCAGTCTGAAATCAGACAGGGCTCTAACTTGGATGTTCACATGTTTGAGCATCCAAAAGTTTTATCAATAAAAATGAGTGCACTCAGTCTATCCCACAATGCAACACACAATGTGATTAGTGGACCCTGTACCCTAAATCTTTCAAATAGACCACAATTTTCAAAAGCTCAGACAAAATTTGATAATAGACGTTTCAACTCTGAACACAAAAATAAATAAAATGGCTCAATAGACCTAAAATTAAGCAAATCGTTAATATTTTACGTCTTAATGTTAGCCTATGTTTTCCAGGTAGAACATCTTGGTAATGACAGGTACAAATATCAAGGTTTTTCTTTGGTCTTTATGCCACATCTTCCCTGTATCTGCTCTAAACATCATCAAATTGTCGCAGGACAATATTCAGGTGCTTCTAAATTTTTTTAAAAATATTTTTTAAATAATTGATCAGTTTTATTTCTGCCAAGTGCAGTTTATTATTCTATAGGCTTTAGCTTCTGGGCGCTCCTTACTGCACTCACAATCATATTCCCTAATATTTAGGGCAGGAATGTCCAAATCCAGGCCTCGAGGGCCGGTGTCCTACATGTTTTCCAACCAACCTGCCATTGAAGCTCCTTATTGGCCAAACACACCTGATCCAGGTAATCAGCAGCAGATGAGACAGGATTTCTGGAAAACCAGCTGAACGCCGCCCCTCCAAGTCTGGATTTGGACACCTCTGGTTTAGGGGGTAGTCTTGGGGACTGAATGAATTTGTACTTTTTAAAAAGCTGTGAAATTGATCCAGTCATGAGAAAGCTGCCGTTGGCTCACAAATGTCCAGCAAGTCTACTGTACCTTGTTCCAAATGGAAATCAACAAATAACAATGTACAGCGATGCAATGAGATGTTGTTTTGCTACCAATCACCAATGATGTAGCTGCCAACAGTTAGCTAATATTTTGTCTAAATTAGCGACAAGTATATTTTTTTTCTCTGACTAGATCGGAGCTGCCCAACCCACTGGTTTGATCCATAGTTTGGTTTAAAGATCCACGTGGATTAAATGGGGATTTGTAACATCCTCTTGAGGTATTTTCTAATGATGATAGACATCTATATTAAGTGGCTCAAAATTCAATTTCTCTGTATTTTTTCCTTCAAAGTGTTATGATGCTTTCAAATAGATGAAAAGATGATCGGAGTGGGATTTTAAAGAATTAAATGACATATAGATTTAATCAAATAACTGATTTCACTTTTAGTGACATATCAACTGAGGTGGAGAATGATGCTTGTTTGTGTTGTAATTGAAGGAGATAGTAACAACTCATTCTTGCCTGAGTTTTGCAACATGATTCTCAACCAAATAAAATACACTTCCATTGGTTTTGATTTCTTTTTTTTCAATTAAGCTCTGAAAAAATATTAATCTTTTTCATTTTACTGTCTCTAATGTGAATATGTGGAGTCAAAGATGTTACTCAGAAGAGCTACCACTAGTAATACAAGAACACTTTGGGGGTTTAAGAGATATGAATGCTGTTTGGTTCCCCTTACAAGACTAACCCTTTTTGAAAGTCTGTTTATGCATTCTAACTGATCTGTTCAGACAAAAGGACTCAATCCACTCAGTGAAAGAGTTTCTGAAGTGCAGCAAACAGAAACTATCCAGGTTCACATTTTTAAATGTTTGTTCAGCATCCATTTTTTTGATGCCTGAATTTATTTCCAGCTATAAAAAATACTTTCATGTAGATGCTAAATTAATATAATTTAGGAGTAATGATTTGATCTGTGGTTACTAGGAAACTCAAAACTACAGTTTTCTTGACTGAGTGGATCGTGCACCGCAAAATTTTGCCTGAAACTCAAGTCGGCTTCAGTCATTCGGGTCGGGTCAGCTGTTGGAACATCTGTTTTCAGCCGTTTTCTGCTTGGGTTTTCTTCCAGATCGCCTGCCTTTCTCTTGCAACTGGTGAAGCTGCACTTCATTTTTAATCGGCCTATGAAATCGAGATAAGATAATAAATAATTGATCTCACACTTGAAAGAAATTAAAAAAACAATACTGTTTTGTAGCTTAAAAATGTGCCAGTTAAATAGCATCAGCGCTGATCGTGAAAATATAAAGGATCTTAGTGAGATTAATGCGCAGTAGTGGCAACAGGACACAGTTAATCAATAATAATTAGGAGTCAGCGCTTTTGTTAGTTGAACTGATGTGAGAACTTGCGCTCTACTCTGCACCTCTATTCTCTTCCCTCAGTTCATTAGGATCTTCTTCACTTTATTTGTTTGCTCTCATCTCCTGCTCATCTTTAATAGTGTCATTAAAATGTCATACTTGTCCTTCTGTTGTCTTGGCCGTAAAGTTGGAACTTTTTTTGCCTGTAATGGGCTCACTATTGAACATTCACTGGTAATTGAACAGTAATGAACTCTTCTGTGACCTGTGGTGTGTGAGTAATTGATTCTGAAAGCGGCGTTTCTGGGCGCGGTTAGTGTCTGCGGGGCAGGCAGGCAGGCACTGTAAAAAAGGCAGCTGTTGTTTTATGGCCGGGTGCTGTTATTGCCTCTCTGGCCTATAGATGGTGATGCTGCTCTACCTGGTGTCGAGCGATCTCCTTTTCCACTGGTCCTGAAGTGCTTTAAGCAATCAGCCCTCACTGAACAGAAAAACTAATGTGTGAGGGGGAAGCTGCCAGTGTCCACCTTGTTAGGATTAAGATTTGTGTTGTGATGTTTGAGGATTTTCATCTTATCTTTCTGCATGTTTTCACTATTACTCTAAAGCTACCTCTCCCTTTTTGGTCAGTTCTCATGAACATTACTTCTACTCAGTAACAAAAGCATTTTAATTTACTCAAAAAATGTAGTATTTATATATAGTTATCAAAATAGATCTTTTAAAATTTTCATTGCACTGCTGTAAAATGTATATTGTGTCCTTAGAACAGCAGAAATAAAATTTTCTTTAAAAAAGTAGATTTTATAAAACATATTTTAGATGTCAATAGCAAAATAAAGATTAACTAGAAAATGTACATTACCTGTGATAATGCTTGTGTGAATGCTTTATGCTGAGTGTGGGCGCTGAAGATCCAAGAGAATCTGGCCACAGAAAAAATATGGTGCTTGAAAATTAATAGCCAGAAGTCCCTCCCCCTGCCGGAGCTGGATGCAAAAAAACATCATTTGCGCCCCAAAATCATTAGCCGGAAGTCCTCAACCGGAACCCCCACCGTTTCAAGCTTTCTACCTTTTTTCCACTTTTTTCTCTGTGACACTCTGTCACAGACGGAAACGACAATTCGTCGGCTCTGATCGGCGATCAGCTGATTCACAGAGAAAAAGCGTAATTTTCCCGTCTTTTTCTAAAGAGGTAAACGGATGTGGGTCTACAAATGTGAACATTTGAAAGAAATAAAACGATTAACGTTCTCTGTCCCATTTGAAGCTCATCTTCCACACTAAACTGTTAGACAGTTACATTGTATTCACATTCAAAAGCTGAAAAGCTGATAGTTCTGAAATTTTTTTTAAAATATCATTTTTGAAATGGTTTCCTAAAGTTTAGGAAATTTCCGCTTACGCAACCGGCTCAAGTTGTGAATATTCCACTTCCGGCTAGAGATTGTTTCTGGCGCCATCTTGGATGTGACCAGAGGCCCCTCAAATAATGTCCTAAACGACCCAAACATTTGGGCACCAAGCTTCCATTATTTGTAGAAAGTGCACAAAGAATTTGAAGAATTTCTTGAAAAGAAAAATCACAAAAATTTGGTAAAATTTTAAAATGCATAAAAGTTATGAATACTAAAAGTACTAGCATAAATGTCCTAAACCAGCTGCATATTTTGATACTGGTATTGCATGATTTTCAAAAGTTCACAAAGTTTTTGAAGTATTTCCCACTCATTTTCAATGGGGTCGAAAATTGCATAAATTTTTTAAAATCTTTAAAAACTGTAAAATATATGAAAACCAAAAAAATACAAACAGCAATATCCTGAATGAGCTTAACATTTTAATACAAAGTTGCTAAAATTGCTCATTGTGAATGAGTTTTTACGTCCCAAAAACATACAGAAAGGAGCATGAGAATCACGATTGTGTGAATTTTGTGTTTCTTCTTCAGGATGAATGTCTTGTTTTTCCTCAGATGCTACATGTTATTGATGAATGGTTTTATCCAACTCAAGGGTTGCAAACACTATTATTATAGCAAATTTAACATTGCTTTTTGTGGAAAAGAGCATTCAAAAGAGCTGAATATGTTCTGTTTCTAAGCAAAGGAAGCTCTTGAGTGTTGTATTGACTGATGTATAGGTGAAGCATCTGCTCTTAAATTAGAAATGAATCGGCGTCTCCACCCTCACCCATGACCTTTGGGTTGTGAACAAACAAATAAGAAGAGGACTGAAGCAGGAAGTGGGAATCAGATTACCTTATAGGGGTGGCTGGGGACTCTCTTAGGATATGAAGGAGAGCTTAACCATCCCCAAGAAGCTCAGAAGACTCTCTCCTCCACATTTACATAAAGCTTGGACATCTGGCATAAGCACCAGTTGGATGGCTTCTTAAGTCTAGTGGGTATGTCTAAACATAAAGATGGTTTGCGTTAGAACTCAAACATGTTGGGGAAATGATATCTCGCAGTAGGATTGGGAAAGTCCTCTCAGAAAAGATGGTTTAAGAGGAAGAAATCTCTGAGCATCTTCATCTGGTGTCCCTGCAACCAAAATCTGACACGTAATGAACTGGTGGAACCTGCTGCTGCTAATGGTCTTTATTTAAAAGAACATCATGTTTTAGCAATTTTGTCTAGCAGAAGTTGGTAAAAACTATGTGGTAATGCTGCATCATGTTTGATATTAGTAACACTGTGTACCAGCTGGGTCCATCCATTTTCTATCTTCCCAATGGCTGGTTTTGGACAATTCCCTCAGGCTAAAAAGAAAAAAAATCCCGTTGTAACTGAGACATTCTTCATTGTTTTTTGGTCCTCTCTTCAAAGTGTGATAGGGAAGTTAATCAAACTAAATAACGAGATAAATACTAGATTTTCTGGACAATAAGTCGCTTCAGAGAGTAGCCAAAATGCATAATAAAGAAGAAAAACATCATATACAATGTGCACTGGAGTGTAAGTCGCACTTTTGGGAGAAAGTGTGACGCCAACTCTGCTAAGCCTGATGTAATGCTGCGTTCACACCGAACGCCATTTACACGTCCGTTGCCTCTCTTCTGACGTGCCTCAAACTCGCTGCTAGACGGTTGTCCAAAAATGTGTAAATTTGACACTCCAGACACATGTGGGAGAAGCTACTGTCACAAGATTTTAGCCTCATTTAAAATGGAGGACAAAGACGATGTTGAGAGATCACATTTATTTATGTTGAGGAGCTCTACAGGCATCAGTAGTCATGACTCCATGTCTGGTTCATGAGATCATTCAGACACTCAGTACGATGAGCTTCACCATCTACTGCAGGTCTGAATGACGACTGCTTTTAGTGTTACTTCCATCTCTGTGACCCAGTTTGACAACTTATTGGTGTCCCACATTAATTAAAGGATGAAAAAAATTATTTAAGAATACAATTGGAAGACCTTTTCATTGTTGTCTTAATGCAAATAGGAAAAACATTATAAAGTTCAGGAAAAGAATGATCAAATTCTCCTCCGTTTTGGTTCTTCTTCTGCATTGCTGTCAGTAGCAAATACTGATACACACAGATAATTGGGCCCTCCAGTGGTTGTTAGTGGTAACACAATAAACACAAGTCTATTTATTTATCTATCAGAAATCACAAATAAGTCACACCAGAGTGTAAGTCAAACCCCCAGACATACTATGCAAAAAACTGAGACATATACTCTGAAAAATAGGGTATAGATGGTTACTTTGGTGGCGATTCAATTCACAAATCAAGCTCAACGATTCAAAGATTGAGCCATGATTCTTACTTTTTATCATAATATGTTTGCACAGTTGCTATATGTATGTCTTTTTGCTGGATGAATAAAAATACAATTATATGAAATCACCATCATTTATACTTTTTAGAACAGGACATCAGAATCAACAAAACTGAAAAAAACACAAAGATTTAGACAGAAAGAGAAAAAGTCACTTTAACCAAGTTGATTTTATTGTCACCTTTCTGGTTAACTTAAGCAGTAAACAAAACCTAAACATCACTGTTGTTTTGGATCATTTCAAATCGTAAATTTTTTTCCACAGTTTTTCTGTCCTATATATTTGGCAACACTTAACATTCTAAAGCATTACATTTTGGTGCAAAGCTGTTATGAAAAGCTCCTTTTATCATAGTGATTACACAATCATTTCACTCCTGTGTAACTGTATGCCAGTATCAAGCTGTTATTCTCCACTTCAGAACCCGTTGGAATTACGTTCATTATGTAACTGGTTGAAGAGTTACCGGAATCAAAAGAATGGAGCTAAACCTCCGATGTTAAAGCAAATCTGTTTTTTCAGAACTTATACCAGTAAATGGAATTTCCTTGGGCCTTGACTTTGCTACATGTGCATTACACCCTTATTTTTGCATACTTTGCTAAATTAAAGAAACTATTTTTGACCAGATATGTATTAATGTCTCTTCAAACTGGTCGGTATTGATGTTCTCTGTTGTTGTCATGCATTTTTTTTAACAGCTTATAATAGCAGATTTAGTTGTTCCTTGAACTTTGGTTCCAACAATAAATGTTGTTGGAGGCAGTTTTTACAACGCGTCACCAAGTTGGTGCTGAGTGATAATTATCAAATCCACTGTTGTCTGGCTTAAGAGGTCTGGTGTATTTCCTTGTGTCTGACATTTTAGACTTTATTTTTTGTAAAAAATACCAACGAAAGAAAAGAACAAGTTGTCAAAGTAATGTCAAATCCCAGATGCGCTGAAAATGGCAGACACAGCATCTGGGAGCGTTGCTGAAAACATACTGCTTTAGTCTTTATTTGAAACCTTTATTTCTCTCTATCTTCCCGTCTGATTGCACAGCGCGGAATAGTGTTGCATTAACCTCTCAGTCACCCCGAGGCTCATCATTTTCATTGGCCCTTCACTCCGACGGCTGGAGTGGGGGTTTTGCCTTGAGCACAGATGGTGAGCACCATGGAACTCTGGAGACCGTCCAGGCTAACGGCCAACTTCTCTTTGTGCGAGCAGGTAAACTGTTTGCAGGGCCGTGCGGGACAACAAGAGGCCAGATATTATAAACACAATAACTCTGATGAATGCATCATTGAATAAACATGTTATTCTGCTCATTTATGCATATTATTCAGCATTCCACCAAAAAAAATACAAGTTCATGGAAGTTAATAGGTGGGAGAGTTTGTGATTTGAGCTGAAGTGTTTGCGTGAAGTGTTTTCTTCCCCATTTCCATTGTAGTCAGAGATGTGGAAAACAGCTAAAGTGGATTTTATTGCTTTTGTTCTTAGAAGTGATGAAACAGTTCATCATGCATTCTGATCATGAGGGTCATTGTGACCGTCTGCTTGCTTTTATTTTTCCACTTTTTTTTAGAAACACAGGCACATCCCTGAATGCTCGATTTCACCACAAAAGACTTATGAAACTGTAAATACGCACCACCGACTGTCTGAACTGAGCTGACATGTAAGGACGACTGTTTGACAGATTGTTTGTATAAATGCTCCACACAAGTCATACTGCAAAAAAAGTCTTTAAAGCAAAATAATAATAATAAAATAAAAAAAAAAATCATGAGTTTTGTCATTTTGCATTTCCCGCCAATGTAAATTTTGGCGGGAAATGTCAAAAGTGCAAAAATATTTTGACATTTTCTTAATTTGGCAACATAATTTAAAAAAAAAGGAGCTTTCAGTCTATTAAATAAACTACACTATCTTCTCGAAGCCTGACCAGCTAAGTGGCCCAGTGGGAGAGTGTCCACTCTGAAAGTGGGAGGTGTTATGCAAATTACAGTCATTCTAAAGAGTCTAAAGATGCAACACAATGCCTACCTGGTTGAAACTCAGCATGAAGTAGGGGTGTAGGGAAAAAAATGATTTGGCAATGTATTGCAAAATTTTATTGGTGATACTTGTATCGATTTAAAATGCTTACAAGACAATATTTAATTAATTATTTATGAGCATGCTTCAGCATTTTTCTTTTGTTTTCCACTTAAACTTCTGACCACTAGTTGGCAGCACACTGAGCCTCTTGGAGCAGGTCTACACTGCACCAGAACAATACCAGCTTGTGTGAAATGTTTAGTCTGCCTTGTGGTTTTTTGTTGTTATGAGAGAAGGAGTACTTAATTTTTTACTCGGGATGGATACAGAACAGAACCTCTGTACCATATTGAAAAATTGCTCTGGTAAAGTCTTGGCATATATTGTGATATGTATCACATCGACCAACTCTTTAAAACTACTTGAAAGACCCACTCCAGTGAAAAGTATGTTCTTGTGGCATTTTTCTGATGACGGAGGAAGAAAATTAAACTCCGAGTATTTCTTTTTATACAAATTGTTGTGAATTAGGAGGAGACGAAAACAAAAAAATGCAGCTTGAAAATGAACTTATTTGTGAAGATACGCTGGGCAGCCCACAAGCTCCCTAGTTCAAGCTCTCAGCAATAGGTGATGGGAAGGGGGGTTGTGATTGCTCTGCTCCTACAGTTCCGCCCATAACTCAAAGGTGAATTTCTAACAAACTACAGCCGCTCTGCAGAAACTATGTTCTAGACAATTCTAAGGCCAAATTTGGATTCTTCCACTACCCCTCCAATTGAAGGAACATTTGAAGGGATAGGGGTGTCCGAAATTGTTTTTTTAAGGATAGAACGAAAAGACTTCGAATTCTATATCCTCTGTAGGTGGAGCTGCATTGCACTATGTCACGAAAGAGAAGCGTTTTTTTTCGTGGGTGTACTCTAAAGCGCAGAAGTTTACATTTAAATGTAAGTAATGACTAAGTAATGAAAGTTATAAACCCATGTTGAGTATTTTCTAAGGGGTGGCAGCTATGTACTAACGTAGATGACCGGCAACTATTGATAATTTTATGGAGTGGTAGTGCCGTCTGAATTTGAAGACACTATTTTTCCATATCTCTCCGTTTGGAGGGCTAAATGTAGGGATAGGGAGAAGCCGAAGGGGAAGAATTTGGATTTGGCAAAATATTTACTCTTTCAACCTGTTCATGCAATGAAGAAGCTAATAATCAAAATCAGTTTTATTTTTAAGAAGCAACTGGTAACTCTTTTTTTTTTTTTTTTAAATAAATATGCTCAAAACTGGTTTGTTGTGCTGTGGAAGGAAAATGGCACAAAGTTGACATCATCAGGTGGATCTAAATTAGAGCCACCACTGACTTTATTGGAGGTCCACCATAAGATCGTTCTGGTGGCTCCACCCATCATGACCTTGGTCTTCTACTAAGTGTTCATCTCTGAAACAGTTTCAGGATAAATATGAAATCAATGCTTTAAGGCTTTACACCCTTACATTCACTTTCTAGACAGACGTGAACATTATCACACTTCTCTTTAACTCAAAGTTCAAACCTTTGCAGAAAAATAATTCCAGTGTCATAAAATAAAAGCAAAGATCTGCTCACAATCATAGCGTGGAGGGAATTGATTGACGTTGTCAACAGCCAATCAGGACGCAGAACACCTTCTGTCTAAAAAAAAGTGTAAAAATCGTACTGAGAACGAATGCACAAAACAACAAGATCGTATAAGGAGGACCATGATATGACAAGGAAACACTGTACAAGAAAATTAATTTTCCTCCTTGTGCTTTTTTTTATATACAGGAACTTGGGTTCTGTCCAATTAACTTTTATTTGGGGGGAGGGGGGGAATTCAGTGTAGACCAAAACCAAAAGAGTAACACAAGTTGAGGTGAGACTAAGCTAGCTTGGCGTAACAAAGCCATAAAGCTTTTGGGACAAAGCAGCAGGAACAAAAAATGTGTTTCCTTTTTCTTAAATCCAAGTCAGTCAACTAATCTGACTTACGCAGTTTTATCTGCAGCTGCCACCCACTTTTACTCAGCCATCATCTTACAGTAATCCTCAGCATTTAGACTCTTTTTAAGCTTCCCTCAAATGTTTTGTGTCAAGGTTGGGAGACTTGATCTGACACAAGATTGTGATTTAATTATTTCTCATCGGAGGTGTCAAGTGGTGCTTAAATACTTCAGAGTCAGGCGGCAAATCAGTTGAAGGTGCAATGATGAAAGCATGGGAATGCTGACAGTATAACAGAGCGCCTTATATCACACGTTTGATTACTGCACACAAAGTCCCACAGGATCCGGCTGTTTCACACAGAAAACCTTCAGCGCTGCTGTTTATTCTGTCTCACATGACCTCACCGATGCGATCCCATGGAGACTGGCTTCATACTAAGTGCTGTCACGTTGAAAAAGAAGTGTGAAAATGCACTTGTCTCTGATTTGGTTGGAAAAGCACTCATATAGACAATAAAGCGGCGCCTCTGCGCTCAGAGGAAAATGTTTGTCGATATCAGTGCTGATGTATTGCAACTTTCACGTCTGATTGTCAAATTCACGGCTATATATATCAGTCCTACTAAAATTTACACTTTATGTGTGTTTTTTGAGTCTAAGCTATTTATTCAGTCTTGAATGCAGAGATGATTTAGGAAGAAATTCTTAATGTGTTTTCAGGAATAGTGCTGATCTGAGCTTCTGGACTTTATTTAACTCACCGAGGTGATTAAATATTACGCATCAAACATTTACGACAGTAAAATACTATATATAAAACATAATATAAAAATAATATTTTGTAGTCAGGAGACTCGCCATTTCAATCTATTACAGTCAAACTCGGCCTAGAAAACGATCCACCAGATTCTCCCTCTCTCTCTTTAATTGACTTATGGATTTGTTTTGCTTCTATTTTTCCCTCGCTCTCCTGGTAGGCTCATGTAAACTTCTTATCAAACGTATCATCTTTGCTTTTTCTTTACCTTTAGGGAGCCAAACATCCCTGCTCTGCACCGACTGTAAACGGCTGCCAGTAGAAGCAGACGGAGGAGGGTGCACTAAAGACTTCTTGAAGAGTGCTTGGGATAAATATTCATATTTCTATGCACCCACGATGCTGGAAAAGCACCATCTGGGACAGGCCATAGATTTGCATTACAATATAAATGGGAAGCTGCTGGAGCTGAAAGGGTGATGTGAAGTCACTCAGCCAGCCCCCTCGCACTGACAGGTCGCATCTCCCTCCCCGCGCTAGGCAGCAGGCATTGCACTTTGTTGGTGCTCGGTAGGATGGCGCATTTCCCCCCACTTACTTTTTCAAACGATCAAGCTGGATTTTTCTTTTTTTTTTTTTTTTTTTTTGGCATATCTCCGTGCACATAAACGCAGGTTCAGCACCAGCATCTCTTTCAGATGTGATCTTCTGTTAACCCCCAGAGCTCTTTTTTTGCGGAAGAGTAGATGCCCCAGAGACATAAAAACAAGCGAAAGGTAGTGGTAATGGCAAATACTTTGGGTGCCTATTAAAATTTGTTCTACAACATGCTTATCTTGTGATACTTTTAAGAAACCTACTTTTGAAAATAGAACCGCCGCTGGAGCGAAGCGGCAGCAGTAACAAATCCTGCCACGCGGTTAAAGGACTTGGGGTTTGCTGCAGCCTGAATCCTGCAACTTATTTAAAACAACAACCACAAAAAAACCTTTTTGGACGACAAAACCCTTCACAGTTTGGCAATACACACTTTAAGTCTCCCATGACTATTTTTTTTTTTATTAAAAAAAAAAAAAAAAAAAAATCGTTGCCAGTGGTGTTTTAATTTTGATTATGAAGTTTTTAACCAAAATCTCACAATCTAAATGTCTTAAAAAGCCATTTTTTTATGTTGATCTGAAGCCTGTTTCCAAAATCTCTTCTCAGGGGGCGTGGCTTTTGGAGGTGATCAGCTCCATCTCTTTCGTAAGAAAAATGCCACATATACAACTCAAAAAACATGATTTTTATCGGAGGGGGACTTTAAACACTTCATGGGAGCAGGAGGCGCGCTGCATGATGGAGCAGTGTCAGCGGCAGGCATCTTCCTCAAGCGACTGACTCTGCTCTGAGCCTGTAAAAATGTTTGTAAGTGGGATACTGTGTAAACTGCTGCACACAGGAGTTCCAGAGATGAGGCCTTTTGATTTTTAAAAACAATTCAAATGTTCTTTGTCCCCCAATGAAGATTCTCCCTCAAAGCAGCAGGAAAAACCATTAAGTGTGAACTTTTGTCTCCCACATGAAACTTTTATTGCTACACATACTTTGCCATGCAAGGTCCTTCACTTTTTCATTTTCGGCGTTCAGTGAAGAATCGTGTTTCAAAGGCCTCCACGGAATGAATATGCACGGCGTTATACAGAGGCAGCAATGTCAGTCCTGCATTTCTCACACCCAACTAAACCTCATATTTTATGCAAAGATTAACCTAAAAATTGAAGAGGTGAAAAAGGAATAAAAGTGCAAACTTTATGTTTTGCAGCTTTGTGTGTTTTCTTTGTTGCCCCAATGACAAGAAGCTAAAGAAGCACCTTAGATGAAAATGAGCAAAATTGTTTTCCAGAGTATTTCTTTATTCAAATCAATGTGAACCAGGTGCAGACAAAGAAACTGCTGCTTGAAAAAACCTGTAGAAGCTACAGTGTAGACGACTAGGTCCATGTATCCACACTGCAATATTGCAATATTGCTCGCCAATCTTCTTTAAATATTAGGTTCAGGTTGTGAGGGCCTATAAGCTAGCAAGAGAGAGTATAAACCAGGGGTGTCCAAACTTTTTCCATGGAGGACCAGATTCAGTAAGATAAAAATGTGTGAGGGCCAACCCAATTATCTGAGATTGTTGTAGCAATTTTAATTAACATTGCATTTAAATGAATTATTTAATTTTATTGCAATTGCATACTTTTGCCAGTG